>NC_088877.1:7000861-7108361 GCF_032884065.1 Artemia franciscana
CTCAGAGTTCAATGAACATAGATTTTCTGAATTTAGTGAAGTAAGAATTAGTCTATACTGTCTAGTTGAGAATGGGACATAAGCTCTATGTCATGCTTTACTCTATATTATAAGCCTCAGATCAAACTGAACTCCCCTCAACAACTTTTGGCATGCCCACATGCAATCCAAATGAACATATTTACTGTAGCCTACTGGAATCTACAAAGTCTCAGAACTAATTTTGACCAGCTCCTATATTTTGCATACTCTGTTAGACCATCTATCATGTGCATTACCAAGATCAATCTCAGCCACAGCAAAGTTGCCATACAGGGGCGCATGCCTTTTAGGAAAGACTAAGTATGGAACAACAGTTTGAAGTTTCGAGGAGGGGGGCTAATTCCCCATAAGTCCTTTAAAGGCAAGGATGTCAATTGGACTTTAAAGAGAACAGTTTTTATTTTATTATTTGTCATAATATCAACAAGAATAGGGAAAAATCATCATGTTACATAAGCTTACTGAAAAGAACCAATAAAAGCAGATGGACTGTTTTATACCTACTGATAATCATTCATATAATTCTTAACAACTTTGGGTTTATCAACACAATAAAAGCAAAGAACTTTTAATATTTATTTTTTTCAGAAAGTGCAAATGATGCTTTGGCCTCTAGAAGGCTTACATAGGTTAACCTCTAGAAGGTTAGACCTACTACTGTTTGTTTGAATTTTGACTTGATTATTGATGGTAATTTCTGTTTGTTTTAGGTTTCATTTACTCATTGATAGTGATTTCTGTTCATTTTAACTTGATAAACTCTTTTTGTCCTCCCAAGTCAAAATTAAAACCTATTCAATCTTCCCATCCAACACTTATTCAAAGTGTCAGCTGGGTCCCTTAAGTTGTTAATTTATACCTGTAGGTGTGCATGCATATTACACATACACTCTTTTGACAACCTGGATGCACATAGTGCATTTTGATTTTGTTCAGCTTTCCCTTCAAGATTCTCTGAAAGTTTAAATTTAGTCCCTTAGCTATTCTTGAGATATTGCAGATAAGTTCTTTTGACAACCTGGCTGATTTTGACAGTACATCAGGTTTTGGTTGAGTTCAACATTCCTTGAAAGTTTCAACTTAATAGCCTTAGCTCTTCCTGAGAGTTTTCAGATGCACTGAAAGATCCCCTGAAAGTTTCAATTTAATGTCCTTAGACATTCCTAAGATATAGCAGACACACTCTTTTGATAACCTGGATGCATGCAGTGCCTTTGATTCATGTCAACATCACCCTCATCATTCCCTTAAAGTTCCAATTTAACACCCTTAGCTGTTCCTGAGACATTGTTGTAATTCTTTTGACAACCTGCATGCTTATAATGTTTTCTTTAGCTTAGTACACCCCCCTCCCCCAACATTCCCTGGAAGTTACAGCTAAATACCTTTAGCTGTTCCTGATTTATTATTGATATGTCCTTTTGACATCCTTGATGTGCATAGTGTCTTTTGGTTTAGTTCAATGTCCCCTCAACATTCCTTAAAGGTTTCTCCTTAAAACCCTTAGCCTTTTTGGTGATCCACAATCCAAGTTTCAGCTAAATACCCTTAGCCATTCCTGATTTATTACTGATACGCCCTTTTGACATTCTGGATGGATATAGTGTCTTGATTTAGTTCAACACAACCCTCAAAATTTTCTTAAAGTTGCAACTTAATACCCTTATTTGTTCCTGAGTTAATGCAAATATGCCCTTTTTACAACCTGGATGCTAGTAGCCTAGTGTCTTTTTTTAGTTCAACATCCTGCAAAAATATTCTTTGAAAATTTCTGCTAAATATGCTGATTTATTGCTAATACTCCCTTTTGGCATCCTGGACGTATCTACAGTATCTCTGATTAAGTTCAAAGTAACATTCAACATTCTGTGAATTATTCAGCTCAAGACCCTTAGTGATTCCTGGGATATTGTATAAAGAACCTATTGAAACCTAAATACACTAAGTTTCTTTTGTTTTAGTTCAACATGTCCCAAAAGTTTAAATTTAATGCTCTAAACTATTCCTGAGATGTTGCTTATATGCTCTTTTGACAACTTGTATGTTCATTGTGTGTTTGATTTGGTTCAATATCTCCCTCAACATTCCTTGAAAGTTTTACCTTAAAGCCCTTAGCCTTTCCAGAGATCCTGGATCAAAGTTTCAGCTAAATACCTTTAGCCATGCCTGATTTATTACCAATACGCCCTTTTGACATCCTGGGTACACATAGTGTCATTTTATTGAGTTTAACATGACCCTTACCATTCCCTGAAAGTTTTAACTTGGTGCCCTTAGTCTTTCCTGAGATATTGCAGATACAACCTGTTGAAACCGTGATTCACCTAGTTTCTCTTCATTGTGTTCAACATGATCCTCAAATTCCTTAAAGGTCTCAACTTAATACTCTTTGAGGTTTTTGAGATGTATATATGCCCTTTTGAATACCTTTATGTATATAGTGCTTTTTGGATTAGTTCAACATGCCCCTGAATATTCCATAAAAGTTTCAAACTAGTACCCTTAGCTGTTTATGAGATATTGTAGTATGTCCTTTTGACAATTTCGATGCACTAAGTGTCTTTTGGTTTGATTCAACATCCTTAACTACATTCCCTGAAAGTTTCAAAGATGTACCCATAGCCACTCTCAATTTATTGCATATAAGTCCTTTTGACATTGTGGATGCCAGAAGTTTACCCCTCAGTAGTTCAATATCCCCCTCAACCTCATCTGACAACACAACAACCTGGGTGCACATAGTGTCTTGATTTAGTTCAAATTACCCCTTACCGTTCCCTTGAATTTGTCAACTTCATATTCCTAGCTGTTTCTGAGATACTGCAGATATGTCCTTTTGACCACCTCCATGCATATACTTTCTTTGATTTATTTTAACATCCTCTGGAAGTAACATCCAAATACCCTGAGCCCTTTTGGAGATCCAGGATTAAACATGCCTCCCCTTTCCCCAATAATAAAACCTGTATAGAAACACTGGACCACTTGCATAACTTACAGCCCTTTCCCCAGGGGCTATGGGGGATCATGTCATAATTATGGTCTGGAGGCATAACTATTGGTTCTTTCATCTATTTTGAGCCAAATAAGTATCTTGGGATTTCAATCAGGGTTGGGGGGGAATTGAAGTTATGAAGGTTGTGGGAGGGAGGCTGTTTGCTCTTCATCACTTTTGACTTAAAAAGCAGACTTTATTTTCAATTTTCAGTCAAATGAGCTCCTTCCAACATTTCTATGACAACTCCTTCATTATGAAGTGGCCTGGGAAAAAGAAAGAAAAAGATAATACATGGAACCCAATCCACTCTATACATAGACAGTGCTGCTGCACTGCGTATGATAAATGGTGTTGGCTTTGGCCTTTTGGCGTTCTTATTTGATTTTTATTGGCTTTGTTGATCTTAGTCTTGCTTTAGGCTGTAATTTGTCATTATTTTCATTGTTCTGCTAGTGTTGTTCTTTGTTTTTTTTGTTTATTCTCTTCTTTTCTTGATCTATTGCTTATTATTTGTTTATTTTTATTTATTTTCCATCTTATTGCTCCATTTTTCTCAATTATTTGTTGACAATTTTTCTGTTAAATCAGTATGTCCAACAGCTCCTCAAACTTCATGGTTTAATGAGGAAGGAGGAGGACTGCCAAAATTGATTTTTTAAGTCCTCAAGTAATAATTTTTCAAGAGATGATTCGTTTGTCAAATATTCTTCTCGGGGGATTCTAACTCTCCCATTTTTCCTTCTTCCCACCATTGCAGGGGGAAAAAGTTGATAAATCCAGGATAGGGAAACATATGATATATACTCGATGTTTTTTTTAAGTTTGATTTGTAATTTGTAACATTGGCCTTAAACTTGTAACCAATAAAATCATAAACTTTTCAATACAAAATTTGGTGGGTCATTTTCAAACATGAACTTTGGACAGTAGGCCTATGAGTTACTGTTTGTAAAGTATACATTGATGTGTTTCTATTTTTGACCTCTAGATTATTAGCCAAGTACTGGTAATGAACAATAGTATAAATCCTGAAACACCAACTTTGATCCTATTTAGGGATTCTGTATTTGTTTTTATATGTGTGCAACACAGACCTCAGCTTTGTGTCAACAACATCAATTATACTAAAATGACAAATTTGTTTAATACTACTTGCAAAATATATAGTTTAAGTGTTCTGATTGTGAACTTCAATATGGGAGCATATATTCAATATGGGAGCCTCAGATTTACTATCTGTAGTATCGTAAATCCTCAAATATACACTATTTTTAAGTATGTACTTATATATGTTGTTTTTTTGTCTTCTATATTGCAATGATAACCCCAGATTTGTATTTAAAAAAATCTTCTAAGTCCTAAAGTGTACTTTAATGAAGATCAAATAATTGTTAGTGGAGAATGGATTTTTAATTCTGTGGAGATTTTATGGATTTTAATTCTGTGGATTTTTAATTCTTAGTGGAGAAAGGATTTTAATAATTGTTAGTGGAGAATGGATTGTTAGTGGAGAATTGTTAGTGGAGAATGGAGAATGTTAGTGGAGAATATAATCGAACCTTGATCTTGCAGCTTCAATATATTTATATATATTTAAGAATTAACGACGCTTCTTGACTACTAAGGTCGCTGCGTCGGCCCTGCAGTGCATTCCTGCAGCGTGATTCGATCTCTGGGTCCCGTATTACCAAGCTAAGGTCAAATCAACTGCGCCACCACAGGACCTTGCAGCTTCAATATTTCAGTGTTAGTCTTAGGTTTGTTGTCAACGATATCCTAAATCCTTAAACACCAACTCCAGTGAGAATGAAACACTATCTCTTAACTATTTGTTCAATGTGTTATGGATCTCTTTGTTGCAATGTTCGCCTTAAATCTGTAACAAATACTCTCATTAATCTTTAATTTACAAATTGAGTGGGAACTAAATACTACTCATGAAATACATATTTATTGCTATTTGATTTTTGGATTTGCTATTGCATTTAGTGTCTGATTTGCAATCAATAATATAATCATTGATTATGTTTTTGGAAACCAAAGACTAGCAGGATCAATACAAGATACTAGGGTCTATTGGAGTGACGTGCTTGACGCTACTAGTAAAGATCACTATCTGGTAGTGTCTGGGGCTAATTTGAAACAAACATTTTTCGAAAGGTAACTATCTTCCAGGAAGACATGACGTTGATAGGCTCCAGGATGAGAATATTGTGGGAATAAGTTCAGGAAAACAATTTGTGAAGTTGCTGATGGTGTCTTAGGGAAGAAAGTTAGGATGACAGCTAGGAATATTAGCTGGAAAGCTTTATGTTTGATAGAGAGAAGGGACATGTACAAGAATTATCTTTGTATTAGATCATCTGAAAACAAATGGAATGTGAAGAAAGTGGAGAAAATATTAAAATATGTATTAAGAAGGTGTAAAGGGGAAACCCTGGATAATCAGCAATATCTGTGGATAATACAGTATGATCTTTAAGATGCAGCTAGATGGCCTAATTGTAAAGTGTTGTACTGGTATGTTAATAAATTGAGAGGAAGTATTCAACTTGGACTTTTTCTAGTTAAAGACAGGAATGGGGCAACAATTAGTGATAAGGAAAGAGTTAAAGAGAAATGGGCAGAACATTTTGAGAATATACAAAACCAAGACATAGTTGCAGGAAAAGATATAGAAGGAAATGACAAAGTTTGTGATACCTTTGATGTGAAGGAAGATTTGTTTTGTGACGAAGAAATACCAACAGTACTAAAAGGATTCAATAATAATGAGTCTCCAGTTGCTGATATTGTAGTTAATGAGTTTCTGAAATTATGGTGGCTCTGAGGTTAGAAATAAGCTACTGAAAATTATGAATATGATTTTTGAAAAAGGGGAAGTAACTAGCGATTTTAGGAAAACCTTAATTAAACCACTGTATAAGAAAGGTGATCAGAGCGAGTGTGGGCGTTGGATGAGTGTGGGTATGGTAATTATCGAGGTATTAGTCTCGTCTCTGTAGGTAGCAAATTACTTAGTAATATGATACTTTTTAGACTGAGAGATGCTGTAGACAAAGTTTCAAGAGAAGAACCGTGTGGCTTTAGAAAAGGTAGAGGGTGTATCGACCAAATTTTCACTCTAAGGCTAATAATTGAGAAGTTCCTGAGTGTTCAAACGAATTTGGTCCCCAGTTTTATAGATTATGAGCAAGCGTTCTATTCTTTCGATAAAAGAGCTTTATCAAGGGTCTTATCCTTATATGGTATACTAGACAAATTCATTGAAGTGATTAGTGCTATGTACGAGAATAACACTGCTGTGGTTAAGGTAGGAAACAAGGTTAACAGCTGGTTTCGTATTAAATCAAGAGTTCAGCAAGGTTCTGTTCCATCCCCTTTATATGTATCATTTTGATGGATTTTGTCTTAAGAAGCACGGGAAGGCAATCGGAGACCACTGAATCAAATGGGTAAGAAAAACTCTCCTGGACTTAGATTATGCTGATGGCTGTAGCATCCTAGATAAAAAAAAGTGAGCAAAATGAGTGACTTTTTGAGGTTTTGTGAGTTCAGGGTGCTAGGATAGGTTTGAAAATGAATGTTAAGAAGACTAAGTCACTAAGACTAGGAATAAATGAAACCATTGAAAAGGTGACATTGGGTAACGAAAAGATTCATCTGGTGGACATTTTCACTTACCGTAGTAGTATAATTAGTAAAGATGCTGGGAGCCATGAAGATGCAAGAAGTAGAGTAGCCAAGGCTCAAGGTGCTTTTTCACAATTAAAAAATATTGGAAAGAATAGGAAGATAAGTCTGCAAACCAAGATTAGAAGCTTTAGTGATGACAGTGGTCAAATATAGCTCTGAAGCTTGGGCGCTTCGAAAAGTGGATGAAGACTTGCTAGATGTTTTCCAGAGAAATTACCTATGGATTATTCAGGGTACCCGAATGACTGAAGGTATTTCAAACAGTAGGCTGTAGAAAAGGTGTCTTTCAGTCCTGCTTTATAGAGCTGTAATGAGAGAAAGGTTGAGATGGCTAGGGAACGTTCTGCGGATGAAGGATGACATATTGCCAAAGATTATCCTTTTCGGCCAACCGTTTAGGGCTAAATAAAGAGCAGGTCGTCCGCGGTTGGGGTGTGAGGATGTCATTAAGAAAGATTTAAAGGAAACGAGAACTTTCTGGGAGGGCGCAAAGAGGGAAGCTTTTAATAGATTGGGACGGAGGAGGAGCATGCGTAGGCGGCTTGGTGTTGCGGTGAGTAGTAGTAGTAGTAGTAGTAGTAGTAGTAGTAGTAGTAGTAGTAGTAGTAGTAGTAGTAGTAGTAGTAGTAGTAGTAGTAGTAGTAGTAGTAGTAGTAGTAGTAGTAGTAGTAGTAGTAGTAGTAGTAGTAGTAGTAGTAGTAGTAGTAGTAGTAGTAGTAGTAGTAGTAGTAGTAGTAGTAGTAGTAGTAGTAGTAGTAGTAGTAGTAGTAGTAGTAGTAGTAGTAGTAGTAGTAGTAGTAGTAGTAGTAGTAGTAGTAGTAGTAGTAGTAGTAGTAGTAGTAGTAGTAGTAGTAGTAGTAGTAGTAGTAGTAGTAGTAGTAGTAGTAGTAGTAGTAGTAGTAGTAGTAGTAGTAGTAGTAGTAGTAGTAGTAGTAGTAGTAGTAGTAGTAGTAGTAGTAGTAGTAGTAGTAGTAGTAGTAGTAGTAGTAGTAGTAGTAGTAGTAGTAGTAGCAGCAGTAGTAGTAGTAGTAGTAGTAGTAGCATTCACAATTAACAATAATCTCAATTCATCAACACAGACCTAGTTAGAATCAAACATTATTTGTGAAAACCATGGTTTATTTGTTTTGATTTTTGACTTCTATATTTTAATATAATTATCAAAATAGGAAATCATAGTTCTCTTAAATAACGACTTTGGTGAAAATAAAACACTACTTATGAAGAATGTACCCAGTATGTCAATTAAGACAGTTTCCATAAGACCGCTATGAGGGTGTTGAAGGGTCACGGACCCAATGACCTTATTTAGGTGCTCTAACCGTATGTAATGAACGGAGCTGTGATTACAACTGAGTTTAAAATGTCAACCATTCGTGAAATATGCGTTTAATGTACTTCGATTCTGGGTGTCTAATATTGCAATACTAGCTTAATATCTTTAACCAACAAGCAAACATTTACAAATAAATAACATTTAGTCGGAAAGCAAAAATTATTTGTGAAATATTCTTTAGGCGTTTTGATTCTAGATAGTCATAATCTCAGTAGGGTAATTAACATGGGTGCCGCCCGGGGAAACTCTAGAGGTGCCACTCCCTTTCTGAGTCTAATGAATAGCCACCCCCTGGGAGAAAATAATAAAACAAGAGATATCTTGTGCATCCCATGCAAAAAATGTGATTTTTCTTGTTGTTGAAGGTGTGGGACTGTAATTCTTATATACGGGGTTTTTACCATGTTAATTGAACTTACTATTCTCGAGAGGTTTTAGGTTTTTTTAGAATCTTCAAAAATTTGTTTTTGGAATAGCCTTTTACTATTTCGAGTATCTCAAATAAAGTTACATGTGCTGAGTTGGCTCCAGTTTGGAATTCATCCTCACTAGAGACTTTTTCTTCCGAAACGCCTTTTTAAACTTGTAGTTGCCATGGGCTGTGGTTCCCTCTTTACTAGGTTGCTATGCTGAGATTCTTATTGGACATTGCCCAATATCCTTCAGGTCGTCAAGATTCGACGGTTCTTTGCTTCCTTTAGATACGAAATCTGGAGCTATATTGGGGATATCAGGCTCTTTTAATTTCTCAGAAGAGATTTCCCCACAGTTTCCCCTTATGTTTCCAGACCACCCTCTAACGCAATGTTTCTAACAATTATTTCAAAGCCTTCACAAATCGGAGCTTTATATTCTGTGGTCGTAATATACTTCAGAAGTGACCCTTCGCTCTTTTTTGTTATCTTCTTCTCTTCGTGTCACCCCCTGTAAAGCGCCTCTAGAGGTGGTTCGCACCCCTGCACCCCTGTTTAAGCCACTGCGTATTCTGATCATAATGATTTCAGATTGCCAATATTTCATCGTCGACATAATTCCCTTTTTATATATCTGTGAAACTCGGACGGGGGGAATTTAGAGAACACGTATCCAAGGGCTTCACTATGAGTCCTTCAGTAATACACATTGAAATCCGTGAATGGTCCTTGATTTCAACAAGATTAAAGACGTGCAACATAAAGAAAGAAAACGATCGAAATTGGGGTTTTTAAAGGTAAAACGAAAATACTGAAATTCGTTTGGCCTTTAAAAACCCCATTTTTGATCGTTTTCTTTCTTTATGTCCTGGAAGGGGTGGTTTAAGCAATTATCTAAGACGTGCAGCTTTTTATTAAAATGTTTCTGTGCAGCATATGCTTATAGGGGCTATTTACATAATTTGGGGTCATTGTCCCCGTAACGGCACAAATTGGGTTTTACTTGGAGGTGTATTATTTTTTTTTCGAATCGCCCTGACTACAACGACTGTTTGAATGTTAACCCGAGGCTGTGGGGGGTTGCAGGGGTGGGATTGAGGCTCTAAGGGAGTTCGAGGTTACCTTCTGATTGGTTTCAGCCATTAAAAGGGCAGTTCAGTTTGATTAAGCTTCCTCTTAAATTTCCGTAAGCGTCTTTTCTGTATGATGAGGCCAATAACCATGAAATATGTATTGCTATTTACTATATCAACGCTCTTCTTGCTTGACCATGACTTGCAGCTGGGGGAAATTGAGTTTCAGTCGTGAATGCCAAGAGTCCCTTTTGGTACTCTTTAGTATTTTAACACCAGGACACTTTACAGTCTAAAAAGGGCACTTTTTGAAAGAAGGACGATTTGTACATTGCTTAGAAAATTCTCGGTAATTCTCGTTGCTTCTCTTTTCTTGCAAAAAAAAACAAAAAAACTTGTGATTATCTGGTTTGTATTTTATTATCAATAAAGTTTTTTTTCCCGTTTCAATTGCACGCTCATTTTTTGTTTGCTTTCTTTAAAAGGGTGATTCTTTCCAAAAACTTAAAGTTGATGGAACATGGGACTAAACTTCTGAGAAAAATGTTTGCAAGTATTTTCCAATTTTTTGCGAAATTTTTTGCAACTATTTTTAAAGAACGTTCTTGCAAGTTATTTTAACGAGAATGTTTTTTCGTTAGAACGAGAAGTCTTGGACTTGATTTCGAGCAAAGCTGAATGAGTAGTTCTCTGCAGGGAGACTAAAGGAGTCATTTTCTGTTCATTTAAACCCGTGATGCTGAACGTGCGGCGTGTGCCCGACCGGTGGGGCATGGCAATATTTTGGTGGGTCAAGGGGAGGACGTTCACCATTCGGCTGACTATACTTTAGAGCCTTGATTGTTAAAAAAGTTTTTCATGTGAATGATGCTACACTCATATGCATTTAACGAGCAAGACAGATACATTATAATTTTGCAATGACTTAATATATTGTAAAAAACGTGTTGTATTATTACAATATTTTTTATAAGTATAAAATATGCCTAGAGGATGACCCGAAAAAAGATGCCGAATTAATGGCCTTTTAAGCTTGCTTCAGGTGAATATACGTAAAATTTTGGATAATAAAATAAAAAAATCACGAGGGGGCATCAGGATTTTAAAATGCCTAGGTGGGGCATGGCCCAAAATATAGTTGGGAACCACTGGTGTCGCCGTTGTGGTACCAAAAGTATTGGTAACCCTGGTTTCAGATATCCCTGGTTATCACCAGTTGATGAGCTTTAGATATATTTCAACATAGTTAAAAAAGAAGGTATATTCACAGCATCGCTTCTTTATCTATTCACTCTAATGTTTGTTTCCTATACATTCTTGTCGAGGAAGAAGAGTTGAAATCAATATAATTAAATGAAGCACGCGATTTTCTCTGAGAGGTAATTAGCAACTGGAAATTGTCTAAATTTATGCAAAAACGGTTTTACTTTAGGGTTTCGGGAAACAAACCCGTCCCTAGTCTTTTTCAGACTCTCATAGTAGTATTTCCGTGTTGTATTTTAATGAAGCTTGACAATTCTGTTAATTCTGAATAAGTCAGAAATTCACTTTCCAATCTCTATTCTACAACATGAAATCTGTGCGGTTTTTTCACCTGTCATTGGAGTATTTCCGCATTGCATTTTGACAAGGTGTGGTTATTTCATATTTTGTTGCTTCTGTTCAGCCCAAAGATTGATCGTCCATCCCAAAGAGCATGGGTAACATTTAAGACTTGGAACTGGGGCTATCGACAGTCAGGAACTCGGATCAGATACTTATTACTATCCTAATTTTACCAACTAAATTTATTAAATTCATAGTTCTTATTATCAAACTTAAAAATACCAAGTGGCGCCCAATGCTAGATGGTGTTGATGGTTTTTTCGTCGATACTAACACCAGTTCCTGCTCTTATTTATAAGTTACCTATACTCTTTGGTTCATCATGTAACGAACAATTTTTTTTCACTGTCATAAAAATAGTTCCACTTTGGATTTTGACAAATCTGAGACTTTCTTTTTTCTTCTCCTTTTCCCTATTCTCTGATCATTAAGGATAGTCTCATCAACATAATTAAATTCTGGTACCTGTACTTTTTAATATAGTTTGTGATTCTGTTATTACTAAGTAGCCAAAAAATGATAATGATAATGATTTATTTGCCAAAAGCCCATAGGCTACATGGCTCCAACAATTATAAATAGATATAATAATAACACGAACAACAAAATGAAAGATGATAATAAAGTCAAAGAACATATCATACCAAAAATATTACAACATTCTTGATTTGAAGGCGATTTTGGAATGAAAACTATAATATACGCTTATCTTAATAGCAAGAGTTAATTGTAGAAACAGATCTTCTGTAATTTCAAAAAAAAGAAAAAACACTTGAAACTAACCAAAAAGGCGTTGGATCATAACGAAAATTACAGTGTCAGAACCATTTTGGTCGAAAAGTCTGAACTGGAGGTTTTAAGCCCCCCCCCTCTTCTCGAAAAAAGAAAAATCACTTTTTGGCATGGGTAGCAGTGATGTGTTTGCTAAGGGTAGCAGACTACTGTAAGATTTAGGAAGATCTTTAGCGTCCCATTTGAAAGCGTGTTCTACTTGCTTTTGCAGAATTTTCTAAATAAGGTAATCGTAAAGTATCATATGACACTTTTTGCCACCGTTTCTTGGGGCTGAAAGGCTGGGGAGCATAACAAGGCCACAGATAAAATGTCCACAGTTGAAAACTTAACGAGAGGTTTACAATCCTCCCTCTCCCTCTTGTATAATCCCCAACCCAGCCTCCCTAGTATATGAAAACTAAAAAACGAACTTGAAAAAAGATGCCCACTGCAGTAAAAAAAAAAAAAAAAAAAAAAAAAAAAAAAAAAAATCAAATTTTAATCAGAAATGTAAAATCTTATTGATTTTCATTTTAACAGAAAAAGTTAATTACAAAAACCATATTTGGAGGATTTTATGAAAAAGTTGACTCATGTTTTCTTTTTTTTGTTTCTCCAGTATTAGCGGGCACAAATAAACATTGTAGAGAGCTAGTGCTTACATAAACGTGCTCGGTATAAATTTGACTTGACAACGCCATCGTACAGTGGCATATGGCACCAAAAATGGGACTTTATTTTAGGACTATATTAAAAATAGGACTATATATAAAAATATATTTATAAAATAGGACTATATTAAACCGTTTTTTCAACCGAAAGTTAGGAGCAGCATCAATACTTAAAATGAACGGAAATTATTCTGTTTAGGAGGAGGCTCCCCTTTCCTCAATTCTTCACGCTTAAGTTTAATGTTGCTCCTTAATTTCAGTGGGAAAACTGCTTTGTTTTGTTTAATTTCTGATCATTTTCCAAATAATGTCGGAAATTCACCCCCACCTTGGAAAATACCTACCGCGAAAAATTTCGCCAAGGAAAGTCGTCCCGCGTATATCCCCCCGGACAAATCCATCCTCGCTGAATGTTCCCCTGTAAAATTTTCTGCGGACGAATCTGCCTGAAAAATTCTCCTTAGCGTACTTTAATTTGAAAAAAGACTTGTTCTTTATTCAGTTTATGATTGTTTTTCTTTTCATGCCAGTCCCTCCCCGCCCTCCGTGGAATTCTTTCCCCAGAAATTCCCCTACTCCAATGTAAAGTTTCATCCGCAAAAAATCCCCTTATGAAGATTTTCTGTCGTAAAAATCTCCCCCCCCCCCCGTGGAAAAATCACCAGAAAATTCCAACCATGCTGAAAATTCTCCTCGGATAAATCCCCCGAAACATCTCCACATGTAAAATTGAGTCGCCAAAGAGAAAGTGAATAAATAATGATAATGAGTTTCGTATAGTAAATTTTGCAAATCACCCCCCTCCCTGTGTGAAATCTCTCATAGAAAGTTCATCCCTGGAAACTTTCCTCCCGTTGATATTTATCTCCGTGGAGAATCTCCCCCCCCCAAAAAAAAAGTCTGAATACTTACCAATAACAAATAATATATGTACAAAGTGGGAAAAAAATTTAAACATACAGTCCTTTCCCCAGGGTTATAGTTATTGGACTATGCTGAACAAAATGGCTATGTTAAAAATTATGCAAATGTTCATATGCTGATAGCCTTTGATGACCAAACATAAAATTAATACACTTTGTGTATTTGGTAGAATTATAAATAGTAGGTGCGCTTTTAAGTATAAATGGTTGGTTCACTGGATTTGGAATCCTTAGTCCGAAGGGTCGGGGTCCTATTCCATGCGTGGTCGGTTATATGGTTTGAGACGGAGCTCTCTTACATGTGTAAGAGGCTGCACCCTTTCTAGGTTCAATCGGGTTTAATTAAAAAAAAAGGAAATAACTAAACTTAAAGTAAACTGCTCTGTGACAAAACTCACGTTGAGACGTTAATATAAAGCCCTGTTTTTTAGTTTAGGTTTAACATCCGTATAACAATGCTTCGGACATCCCTGAAAGACTGCACCCCTTAAAATATTTCTAAGGGGGGATTGTTCTGAAATATAAAAAAAAGAATGTTCCATCATTTTATGGTTTCAAGGGGAAATCTTTTGAACAAGTATTTTTTTTTATATGGTATTCCCCCATCTTTCCCCTTCTTTGCAGGTAAGCATCATGGTTGCAGTCATAGCTGCAATCTAGTAAAGAATGAACCATGGCCCAAAGTAGCCGCTTTTTAAAAGGCATTTTGAAAAAAAAAACTTTCTAGTGAGAAAAAATTGGCATTTGCAGTGGTTTCAGGAATAGTAACTGTTATTTTGATTACTTTTAATAGTAAAATGTTATGTAGAATACAAATTTGTTGGAATTTTGAAAAGAGCCTGAAACCCCGTTAAAATGGTGTGGAATCAAATTGAAATGTATACTATTGGAATCTCCAGCTGCAAAATTACAGCCCCCCACCTTAAAAAACAATGAAAATCAGTTATTGCATAATAAGCACTGATTTGTCCTTTTTTTTTATTCGCTGCTAGTGGGGCACTGAAACACCATAGAGAGCCGTTTAAGGACCTAATTAAATAAAAAAAAATAGTTATTTTAACTGAAAGTAAGGAGCGACATTAAAACTTAAAACGAACAGAAATTACACCGTATATGAAATGGGTTGTCCCTTCCGCAATCCCTCGCTCTTTACGCTAAAGCTTTTATTGTTTTAAAAAGCAGAATTGTGGCAAAGAGTCAAACTTTGGCGTAAAGAGCGAGGGATTGCGGAGGGGACAACCCATTTCATATATGGAGTAATTTCTGTTCGTTTTAAGTTTTAATGTCGCTCCTTACTTTAAGTTAAAAAAACTAGTTTTTTTTATTTAATTTCTGAACGTTTTTGAATTAATGCATGTTTGATTTTGGCTCTCCGCACATAAATTATTAAAATGAAATTTGTATATTAATTCTTTTTTTGGCTAAATGGCTTTCTCTTAGTTTTGATCAGAAGATTTTGAGAAATAAAGGTTGAGGAAGGAGGCCTAGTTGCCCTCCAATTATTCGGTTACTTAAAAAGGCAGATAGAACTTTTAATTTTTAACGAACGTTTTTCAAACAGTTCGTGGTAACGAACTGTAGTAAGGAGCGACCCGGCTCAATAGTAACCAAAACTATAAAGCGGAATTTTGATACCAATAGTTACATCAAACGAATCGCATTTTAATGCTGATTTTAAATATATAAGTTTCATCAAGTTTAGACTTACCCATCAAAAGTTACGAGCCTGAGAAAATCTGCCCTATTTTAGAAAATAGGGTGAAACACCCCCTAAAAGTCATAGAATCTTAATGAAAATCACACCATCAGATTCAACGTATCAGAGAACCCTAATGTTCAAGTTCCAAGATCCTATCTACAAAAATGTGGAATTTTGTATTTTTTTGCCAGAAGACAAATCATGGATGCGTGTTTATTTGTTTTTGTTTTTTTTCCCAGGGGTGATCGTATCGACCCAGTGGTCCTAGAATTTTGCAAGAGGGCTCATTCGAACGGAAATGAAAAGTTCTAGTGCCCTTTTTAAGTGACCAAAAAAATTGGAGGGCACCTAGGCCCCCTCCCACCCTCATTTTTTTCCCAAATTAGTCGGATCACAATTCTGAGATAGCCATTTTATTCAGCATAGTCGAAAAACCTTATAACTATGTCTTTGGGGACGACTTACTCCCCCACAGTCCCCGTGGGAGGGGCTGCAAGTTGCAAATTTTGACCAGTGTTTGCATATATTAATGGTTATTGGGAAATGTAGAGACGTTTTCAGGGGGATTTTTTGGTTGGGAGGGGGGGGGGGGTTGAGAAGAGGGGGCTATGTGGGGGAAATTTTCCATGGAGGAATTTGTCATGGGGGAAGAAGATTTCCATAAAGGGGGCGCAGCATTTTCTAGCATTATTTGAAAAAACATTGAGAAAATAAATATGAAAAAGTTTTTTTCAACTGGAAGTATGGAGTAGCATTAAAACTTAAAACGAACAGAAAATATTACGCATATAAGGGGTTCACCTCCTCCTAATACCTCACTCTTTACGCTAAAGGATTTTTAGTAATTTCAACTATTTATTCTACGGCCTTTGTGATTCAGGGGAGAAAATTTAAGCTTTGATGCAAAGAATTATTGACGAGGTATTGACGAGTGGGTGAACCTTCTCATATACGTAATAAAAACATACGAACATAGAAGTTTGTCACGTAAGCTAATTCGTAAGTTACGTATATCTTTTACTAATGAAAACGATCGTAAAAACTAAAAGTTCTAGTTGCCTTTTTAAGTACCCAAAAAATTGGAGAGAAACTGGGCCTCCTTCCCCTCCTTTTTTCGCAAAATCATTCGATCAAAACTATGGGAAAGCCATTTAGCCAAATAAATAAATATGCAAATTTCGCTTTAATTATTCATCTGCGGAGAGCCGAAATCAAAACATGGATTAACTAAAAAACGTTCAGAAATTAAATAAAAAAAACAAGTTTTTTTAACTGAAAGTAAGAAGCGACATTAAAACTTAAAACGAACAGAAATTACCCCGTATATGAAAGGGGCTGCTCCTTCTTCAACGCCCTGCTCTTTACACTAAAGTTTTTACTGTTTTCAAAAAGTAGAGTTGAGAGAAAGAGTCAAACTTTAGCGTAAAGAGCAGGGCGTTGAAGAAGGAGCAGCCCCTTTCATATACGGGGTAATTTCTGTTCGTTTTAAGTTTTAATGTCGCTTCTTACTTTCAGTTAAAAAAACTTGTTTTTTTTATTTAATATTAGTAAAAAATATACGTAACTTAAGAATTAACTTACGTAACAAACTTTTATATTCTTATATTTTTATTACGTATAGGAGGGGGTTTGTACCTTCGTTAATACCTCGCTCTTTACACTAAATCGTAAGTTTTGTCCCGATTCTTTGAGAATGACCGCTGAATCAGACAGGCCGTAGAATAAATAGTTGAAATTACCAAAAATACTTCAGCATAAAGAGCGAGGTATTTATCTCCTCCTAAATACCTCGCTCTTTATGCTAAAGTATTTTTAGAACCCCTCATATGCGTAACAATCTCTGTTCGTTTTAAGTTTCAATTCTACTCCTTACTTTCAATTGAAAAAACTTTTCATGTTTATTTTTTCATTGTTTTTTTATAGTAATGCTAGAAAATCCTGCGCCCTTTTCATTGAATTTTTCTTCCCCCATGACATATTCCTCCAAGGAAAGATCCTCCCACATAGTCTTCTCCCCTCAACCCCACCCCCCCAAAACCAAAAAAATCCCCCTGAAACGTCTGTACACTCCCTAATAACCATTACTATATGTAAACACTGGTCAAAGTTTGTAACTTGCAGCCCCTCCCCCAGGGATTGTGGGGGGGGGGTAAGTCATTCCCAAAGACATAATTATTATGGTTTTCGACCACGCGGAACAAAATGGCTATCTCAAAATTTTGATCCGTTGACTTTAGGAAAAAAATGAGCGTGGGAGGGGGCCTAGGTGCCCTCCAATTTTTTGGTCACTTAAAAAGGGCACTAGAACTTTTTATTTCCGTTAGAATGAGCCCTCTTGCAACATTCTAGGACCACTTGGTCGATACGATGACCCCTGGGGAAAAAAACAATAAAAAAAAAACAACAAATAAACACGCACCCGTGATTTGTCTTCTGGCAAAAAATACGAAATTCCACATTTTTGTAGATAGGAGCTTGAAATTTTTGCTATAGGGTTCTCTGATACGCCAAATGCGATGGTGTGATTTTCGTTAAGATTCTATGACTTTTAGGGGGTGTTTCCCCCTATTTTCCAAAATAAGGCAAATTTTCTCAGGCTCGTAACTTTTGATGACAAAGACTAAATTTGATGAAACTTATATATTTAGAATCAGCATAAAAATTTGATTCTTTTGATGTATTTTTTAGCATCAAAATTCCGTTATTTAGAGTTTCGTTTACTATTGAGCCGGGTCGCTCCTTACTACAGTTCGTTACCACGAACTGTTTGATTGAAAGGTGTTTTTTTACTATGTGCATTTTATAAATTGGACTTGATAACGCCATCATAAAGTGCGGTACGACACCCAGAACTGGCACTTTAGTTGCCATTTCTGTAGTGGAAAGACTGTGAGGCATGAAAAGGGTACTATCATAATCTTTATGGTCGTAAACCCTAAACCTTAGGCTAGGTTTAAAATCTCTCATCTTGTGTAGCCCCCCTCCTAGCCCCTTAATAATTTTCATAAATTGTCTGCTGACTAACACCACTAGGCTAATTCTAGTGGCTAGACTAGTGGTGTCAATCAGCGAATATTTATTGGGGTGGAAAATTTATATAGAGGGGGCAATTATTATTTTCTTTTTCAATGGAAATGCCATAAGGGGATATTTTTCGATGAGAGTACTCCAAGAGCGGTATTTTTCAAAGTCAAGGCGGGAAAAAAAAATCTACGGGACACAGACACCCTTGCCTCCCTGCTGACCCCACTGGAACTAGCAGGTATCTATAACATCATAGAAAGATGTTCATAGACAGGCTCAATTCATAGCTCTTGACTACATCAGCTTTTTTGTATGCATATATTTATAAAAAGCTATATCCTAAATTCGCATCAAGTGGTAATAGAACTTCGAGTTCTAGTTTATTTTATTCTCATAAAGCTTTATCACGTAAGTGATTGAGAACAACAAAACTAGGCTATAGAAAGAACTCCGTCAAACAGGACATGATGGTTTACTGGTTAGGACTTAGGACACTTCGTTGAGGATGTGGTAACTCATGTTCGAACCTTGAATAAGACACATTTTTTTAAGTAGACATTCTCTTTCTTCCGCCCGAAGAAGAAAAAGGAAACGTCTCAGTGCTTCCATGTAAAAATGGTATTTTCCTTGTTATTCGAGTTGGGGGGGGGGGGGGGGGGTATAGTTATTTTATATAGGGTTTTCGACAATGATAATTTGAACGGTGCAATTTTTGTTTCTAACGATCAGTTCTCTGAAAACGTTAAAGTAAAAGAAGCAAAATAATGAAAGCATAGTATTATGAAATGAAAATTCTTCGAAGCATTGCGGCAAATAATTTACATTAATGGTAACATGAACTTCCGTTAATCATAGGCTATATCAACTACATATCTTAAATTCTTTTAATCTCCTACAGGTTTCTGAAATCTGTATATTTTTCATACAGGATAGTATTTTATAAATAGTGCAATATTTTCTACCAAGGATAATTCTACCAAGGATGCCAAGGATAAATGCTCCATGGACTACCTATGTGACAAAATTGCGGATTTCTGTAAGGGAAAATTTAAGAGAGATCTGAAGTAAAACCAGCATTTAATGTCATATTGTAGAAAAAAAAAAACTCTTGTTAAATTGTATACTTTGTTTGCCCAAGTTGGACAAAAATCTTTCCATTGAAAGTAAAGAGCGAAGTTGAAACTTAAAACGAACAAAAATTACTACTTTGCAGTTTATGTAACGTATTTTTAAAAAATTGTTTCGAGTAAACTCACTGGTGATATTTCCCTCAACTTTTAGAGTTCTGAAAAGCTAGTGGTTTACTGAAAACTAACCTTTCTTGGTTTTAAAGAAAATTAAAGTTTTTTTGTAAAATCTATTGATTTCATGACCGGCAAAAGAAAATTGAGAGGTTTATAAATTAGTCTTTTGTTTTCTGGAGTCCACCTAAGATGTTTGCTTTTGGTACTGTTTTATTGTGCCAGTTTTTTGTTTTCAGTAAAGTGCCTACGAATTAATCCTACCAATATAAGGAAATGTAACGAGCCTGTTTATTTGAAACAGTTTTTTGAAAATTGAGAGGTTTATAAATTAGTCTTTTGTTTTCCGCAGGCCACCTAAGATGTTTGCTTTTGGTACTGTTTTATTGTGCCAGTTTTTTGTTTTCAGTAAAGTGCCTACGAATTAATCCTACCAATATAAGGAAATGTAACGAGCCTGTTTATTCGAAACATTTTTTTGAAAATTGAGAGGTTTATAAATTAGTCTTTTGTTTTCTGCAGGCCACCTAAGATGTTTGCTTTTGGTACTGTTTTATTGTGCCAGTTTTTTGTTTTCAGTAAAGTGCCTACGAATTAATCCTACCAATATAAGGAAATGTAACGAGCCTGTTTATTTGAAACAGTTTTTTGAAAATTGAGAGGTTTATAAATTAGTCTTTTGTTTTCTGGAGGCCACCTAAGATGTTTGCTTTTGGTACTGTTTTATTGTGCCAGTTTTTTTGTTTTCAGTAAAGTGCCTACGAATTAATCCTACCAATATAAGGAAATGTAACGAGCCTGTTTATTTGAAACAGTTTTTTGAAAATATGCTGCTTGAACTCCGAAGCAGCAATTTCAGTCCATTTTGAGTTTCATCTTTGCTCTTTTCTTTCATCAGGTTTTTTTTAATTATCTTTTATGTTAGGCGTAAAATAGTTGTGCAATAAAAGGAGAGCTATGACCACAGGCTTATTCAAAAATATTCCTAAAAATGAACGTTTTCAAAGCTAATAACCTCTCCCCAGGCTCTGAATGCTCACTAAAAGTTACAACTTTTGGGTCCAGAAAGAAAACTCTTTGAGGTTTTAGGCACCTTCCCCCTAATCACACTGATCGTCTTCGCTAATAACTGATGCACGACCATACAACACTGTAAGTAAGCTTCATGGAGCCTCAAATAAAAAAATTCATTTGAATGAAGCTAAAAATAATCGACTATGTTAACACTTTATTTTGCATACAGTACATTTAGCTTTTGGAACAAATGCGCCATCGTGCGTAATTATGACCTCTATAACCGGGAAGCTGAATATGTAACTTTGGCAATAATTCTTAATCAGTTGGCTGTCTGGTAATTTTGCTTGTTGAATTTTAGTCTTCTACGGGCCAAAAATTATTGTTCTTCGCCAAAAAATGGTAGAAAATGCCACTTTGCTTTTGCACGACCTCTTTTGGTGCTTAAAATGGACACTAGAACTTATACTGGTTCGATGTAATCGTCTTGGAAAAAAAATCAAGACAATAACAATAAAACACTTGTCTGTAACCAGCCTTCTCAAAAAAAGAAAGATAATTTTGCATTTTTTTAACATAGGGATATGAATTATTTGTAATAGACTCTCTGATATGCTGAATTTAATGGCGTAATTTTAGTCTAGACCAATCTCTTGTTCGGCAATACTCCATTCCTTTTTCTAAATTTAGGAAAAGTTTTTCAAGCTCATAACTTCTAACGAGTAATTTTAAAAGGGATGCATTTTATTAATTTAAAATCATCCGAAGTATCAAATTTTTATGAAAAGGAGCAAAATTTCCTTTTTCAGAGTTTCAGTTGAGTCGCACCTTACATACAATTTGATACTACAAGCTCTATGAACAAATATGTGTGTTATTGTTAAAAAATTGCAACTTTACTTGCTGTGTTAATGCTTTATGTTTGAGCAAAATCTGTTTAGTGCGTTGTTGTGCGGATTTGTTTTTACTTTCTCTTTCAACAGTATCTTCTGTTATTTCGCAACAACTAAAATCTGGATATTCATTTCAGTCGGTCTCAAATGGATGAAAATGTTTCGTCCGTCAATGTTCACGTTGAAGTACCATCAGAGTATACGATTCAGGAAATCACATTTACTGGTGAAGAAATCTATCAAGCGCCGCCAAGTCTGTCTGAGACTCTGGCTAAACTTGCGTCAAAAGTTGACTGGTCCGTAGCTGCCGAGACAGCTGAAAAAGCGGAGGATGAAGAAGATAGTCAGCCAGCACCTCCACTACTACCATCTCATCATTGGGACTCAGTAAAGGCAAAAATAAACGCATCTTTTGCTGAGATCTCAGTTCTACATGATGTGCTGCAAATTGCTAAGCAAAAAACGTATTTGGTATTTGACCCTGTGCAGCAAGAATCTACCGAAAATAGACCATATGCCCAGCTCTTAGCTAAGAAGCGTGGCCTCACCGCAGCCTCTACATTGCTTATAAATGGAGCTGAAAGATTGAGAGTTCGTGAATCTGTTCGAGAATCAGGATCTCAACAACAATTTCACGCTGACTTGGCGAAGCTGCGTCTTCACTGGAGGTTGAAAAAGTTAAGTAGCACAAGTACTATCGGGACTGCCCCAAAAGCCTCTATCCTTGGAGATTTAAGCTATAAATCAGTTGGATCTCGTGTTCGACAGATTGGAACATTTGAAGTTGCTAAAGCTGAGGAAGGAGGAGGTGAATCTATCAACTTTATTCAAAACGGAATTTTTGAAGTATCTTCTCTTCGAATAACTATCCCTGTTGAATTAAGGGGACATGCTTATGTACAAGTCACAATCCAGAAAGACCAAGATAGTTTGAATGTAGTTCAATTGACCTCTTCAGGTGGTAGAAGAATTGGAATGAGTAACTTGCCACCCACCGCAGATCACCCCTGGCAAAGAATTTTAGAAGCCGCACAGAATGTCCTGTTTTGTAAAGAGCTATTTGCCCGCTTAGCCAGGGAAGCAGTTTTTCTACAAGCTCAAGTCCCTCCTTTTGTTGTCGAAAACAAGATTGTTGTATCCCTGTTTCCTGGTATTCATCTTGTTATATCTCTTGTCCACAATACAGATGAATCTGCTGGCGATAGAACTAACATGATGCCGTCAATTGGTCGCGGAGAACATGAAGTTATTCTCGAGCATAGTATGCATCAAGCTTTACTGCAAGCTCACCAAATGAATTTAGGTCCTCCTGCGCCTCATCCGAGTTCAGCACCAATGGGACCAAGGAAAAAGAGAAGAATAGCTGGACCAGCTGGAGCTGACTATCAGTCACTGCTTGATATTGTGAAAGAAGAGACTATCTTAGAGAAAATTGTTAAACAAGGTCAGCATATTGTGATGCGAACGCGTGCAGCTTTTTTAATTGATAATCTTGCCAAAGATATTAAAGACCCTTGCATTTCATCCCACTGGAACATAATAAATAGTCCTATTTTGTCTACTGTAAAAATTAGCATTGCTACTCATGGTTATGACTCGCTTTGGCGGACAACCCTCGTTCTTCATGTGAGTGAGACTTCCATAAAATGTATTACTCGAGATGGCAAGCTTCACATGCTATCTTATGAGTCGCAAGAACTACGTGATTTGATTTTGGTACAAGTAGGCCAACACCATTTAACCGTAGCCCAGTGCTTAGCAAGGTTCTTAAGTTGGCAAGTTCTGGGCTCTACTCAGAACGTTGGCCATGGAACCCCAGAACCGTTGGCAAATCCGCCTGCTTGTTTGCTAGAATCACCTTTTGGAAATAGGGTTATAGCAGTCAAATGTGGACCACAATCTGCTCAGCCACAGGTATTCATTGCAAAATATCCATCGAATGACGATTATAAGTCATCGTTTTCTAAAGACAGTTTTTGGACGTTAGTGCAGACAAATTTTGAGGAAGTTGATTTGGACCAAGTTGACGGAAAGAATTTTATTCAAAAACTTGAATCCGTTATGGCAATGTTGACTCATACAATGGAGAAAAAAGATGTGAAAAATGAGGAAAATGCTAATATTGAATAATGGGTGTATTTTCTTCGTTTATTTTTCTTAGTTAATTTTTAAATGTGCAGTCGAATTCTTTGCCAATGAAAAGATGCTTGTGTATATTAAGAAGCAAGGTTCTCTGAAGTTCATAGCTGTATTGAGCTCCCAGAAGAGTAGAATCATAAGCAATCAATTCTGACTTTGAGCTCAAAGCTATTGCATAATGTTTTTTTTTGTGTTTTTCTTTTTTTGTCTTTTTTTAATAACAGAGGTAATTTGAGAATTTGTTTTCTAATAAAATTTTGAAGGTCCTGATTCCCTAATACTGTTCTATACATAAGTTTTTTCCCTTTTCATACCATTAATTTTTCACGGCCATGTCAATCGAAATGTTAAGGTCGTGATTAAGTGAACTGATGAACTCGAAAATCCCATGCTAAAATTGAAAATTTATATTTAAAAAGTACTCAAGTATTCATTGGCGGAAGATACCGCTTTTAATATCAGGTCGTAGCTTCTTGAAGATGCTATAAAATGCTTGCTAGGATTTTGCTCTATTTCCTCTAAATGCTTAGAAATCTTAAAAAATGTCTAGCTCTTTTTCACAAGTGTACTCTATGAAGAATATTGCTTTTAGGACAAAATCGGTACTATCATGAGCAGAAGACAATAACCTGTAAGATGATTGCAACCATTTGTCGATGTATTTTCCTGTTTTCGAACAGTCCCATAGAATATATTCTGCTACCTGAAATTTTTACAAGTTTTTGCCAGAAAGAATCGTTTCAGATCGCCCTAGAGACCAGATTGACAAGCTGGTATAATTAACCTGCTATTTTCGCCAATGAATAAGTGCTATTTGAAGGATTTTTGACAATCGACGATCTCTAGAGAATTGAGAGATAGAAAGCTGCTCTAACCTCAATTTTGAACCTCGATGTTTTCAACTTCACTTAATCACGGCCTTAACCGGACTATTCAATTTTCCAGGCATTCTAAACAGTACTTCTTCCCGAAACATTTTTCGGGTGGCCGAGTAACAACTTGTAACGGGTAGCCGCGATTTTGTAGCCGAGTAACAACTTGGACCTGTAAAAAGCTTTAAAAAGAATTAATTAAAAAAAATCTGAAAAAGGTAAAGAGCGGGGTTGAAAAAACGAACAAAAATTATTGCTTCACAGACTACGGAAGCTATATCCGTAAAATTAGTTTAAATAAACTGGCTAAAGATATTTCCTAACAAATGTAGAATTCTAATACTGTCGCTTTACTCAAAGCATAAAGACGATCCAAAAAAAAAAATCTGCTAGGAGCAAGAAATTCCTGACTAGCCTGCACATAACAAAGACTAATTTTATAAGTCTCTCTATTGTCTCTCTGTCTTTATTGTAAAATTACAATTGTCTAAAAAGCTCAAGCAATCTCAGTCTGCAAATAATATCACGAGTCTGTTTATAGAAACTAGTTTCTTTTTAGATATATCTTGCGTAATCTGTGAAGCAATAATTTTTGTTAGTTTGTTTAAGAAGTTTCAACTTATTTATTTTGAACGAATTTTTGCTCGTTTTCATTTTTTGTATAATCCTAAACAATTTGCTATACAAAAATATTTTTCTTCAATTTAGACGATGAAAATAAAGAAGTTAATGTTATTTTAAAAATGTTAAAATACGTTAAATATAGGTTTTACTTTCTGTTTTCCTTAAACTTTCCCACAAGATATTTGCAACTTTGTCATATAACTAAAGGGCCTGTGACATTTCTGTATTCAGGGAGGAGTTACCTGGTTTAAATCTCCCCCCCCCCCAAAAATGTCAGATTTGTACAAAAGTAACAAAGATACACGTAAACAAATTTTGCACACAAAACCTTGACAGTCGTTAAACATTTTTTGTGTAAGTCTCCACCCGAATCCCCCTCCCCTCAGGCAAAGATTTCTTTACGGTGGTCAGAACGGTATCTTGTCACTGATATCTTTAAAAATTTGTACACAGAAAAATTAATTATTTTCATGAGATGAATAAGTGGTATCTTTTTTTCGATTGGCATTTCTTTGTTCCAAATGCGTTTTCAATTTCGCTTACTAAGGGGGGATAAGCGAGAAGGAGGATTGCAAACTTACGGTAGAGGGCTTTCGATCATTGTGATTGTTATGTTACCTTTGTTGTGCTTACCAGCCTTTACACTCCAGAAGGTAGCCTACTATCGCAAATCACGCTTTACAATGTAATTATAAGAGGTCCTGTAGCTTTTAAATGAACCATTCCGAATGACAAACAAGAAAAAAATATATAATTTATAACCCGAAGAAACGAGGGTACTATCAGCCAGTTGACAGAAAAGAAGTGAAAAGAACGAAAGCAAATATTTCGGCAAGGATGTTGGCCAAATATTTTGGCCAAGTTGTTTTCAGTGCTTGAAAAAAAGGGGAAAAAATTAACCATTTGAAGTTAACTCTAACGGAGCGGAAGAAACACTGAATCCAACTGACAAAAAATCAAGCCAGAATAAATAAAAGACAATTCACCAATTAGATTGGGTAAGAATTCTCTACTTAACGGTTGACTTACCTACTCTACTGACCGGAGTTTCTTAAAAGTGCAGTCAGATGATTTTAATTTTAACTGAGGACAAATTTCATTTGAGTTGTTTAACATTAGGTTATTGTAAATTAGGTTTATAGGAATATCTCTAGTATCTACTTAAAGCAAGTTTCTATTTATGTATTTTTTAACTTGAAGGGTCTCCCCAAAAGATCGTGGTTTGCCATTTTCTGTGGATATTGAAGTTGTCTCATCGAAAAGAACTAATTGATGAGATTTTCATGCATATTGTGGGCCAAAGCAGAATTGATTTCGTCATTTTTATTTTCACGATGCAACTACTAATCTATTAAAATCTTGTGTTCGTAAAGTCGTTCCCCCAGCTGTTGACGGGTTCTGCTAATATAAAACTTCCCAAAAAAAACCCGGGACTCAGTAAACACCTCTACCCAGTACAGGGTAAGTTTTGTCCTTTTCCGAATTGGAAAAACGTTAAACCTTTATTTGATCAGAGGCAACGCTATAGCGTTGCCTGTAGTAAAGGTCATATGGCTCCAGTATTTTTTTTCTCAGAGATACTTCATATGGAAGGGGTCGTCGCATAAACTTTAGAGGGGACTCATTCGATTGGAAATTGTAAGTTTTAGTGCCCCTTTTAAGAGTCAAAAGTGATATGAGGGCAACTATCCCCCCAGGCGCGTTTCCCCCCAAATACATCCGATAAAAATTTTGAGATAGACATCTTGTTAAGAACAGTTCAAAAATCATGCAACAAAAACTCAAGGGTCAAACCCCCTGGACCTGGGGGGCAGGCGTTGTAAGTTGTGCCATGGGGGCATGTATGGTTTCTATAGAAGGGATCCTTGTATACACGTCATAGAGGACTCATTTGATTGAAATCTGAAAGCTCTGTTTCACTTTTTAAGAGCCAAAAGTGATCGGACGGCAACTAGTCCCCTCCCCACAGGCTTTTCCCCTAAATAAATTCGATAAAAATTTTGAGATAGCTGATTTTGTTTTAAATAGTCCAAACGATCAGATGACAAAGCTTCGGTCCCTCCCACCGCGAAACTTATGCCCTTGAAGTGCTGTAACTTATGCCCTGGAAGTATAAAAGGAAGTCGTATAATTTTCGGAGGGGACTCAAATGAAAAGAAATTGAAATTTCTAGATCTCTTTTTAAAAGTCAAAAGTGATCCGATGGCAAATAACCTCTCCCCACCAACCCCAAGTCTATAAGGGTCCAATTTTTTCCCCAAAGGCACTTCGTGTGGAACGGATGGTCATATAAACTTCGGAGGGGGTTCATTCGATTGGAAATCGGAAGCAATAGTGTTCTTTTTAGAAGTCAAAAGTGATCGAAGGATAAATATCCCCAACGCCCTTTTTTCTCCAAATGCATTTGATAAAAATTTTAATCTTAGTTCAAGGATTAGATAACAAAATCTGTGGCATGGACACAACCCCCCAAGGACCCAGGGGTAGGTGTTGTAAGTTATGTCTTGGGGGCATATATAGTTTTTATAGAAGGGCTTCTCGTTTAAACTTCAGAAGGGGCTCATTTTATTGGAAACTGAAATTTCTAATTCACTTTTTATGAATCAAAAGAGACCCAGAAGTCGAATACTCCCCCCCCTCCCACGTCCTTTTTCCCAAAACCCATCCGATAAAATCTTTTAGATAGTCATTTCATTCATTTTATTGAAAATAGTTCAAGCATCAGATAAAAAAAAAAAAAAAAAAAAAACTCCAGGTTCAACATAACGCCCCAGAGCCCAGTGGCAAGCGTTTTGGTTGGTCGTATAAAGCTCAGAGGTAGTTCATTTGATTGGAAATTGAAAGTTCCAGTTACCTTTTTAAGAGTCAAAAGTGATCGTAGGACATCTACCCCACACCCACACACATCCTTTTTCTTAAGTGCATCCGGTCGATTTGAGATAATCATTTTCTCTGAAATAGTCAAAACGATCAAATAACAAATAATAAAAAGATCAACCTCAGAGCGTGGAGGAACAAAGGGTTGTAACTTGTGCCCCGGGGGTATATCAGATTTTATGGGATAGGTGGTCGTTGTAACTTCGGAGGGGACTCAAATGATTGGATATTCGAAGTTCTAGCTCCCCTTTTAAGAGTCAACAGTGATTCAGTGTTAACTACCCCCCCCCCAATCCACCAACCCAATCTTCCCCTAATACGTCAGATCGAATTTTTATTTAGCTATTTTGTTTAAAATTGACCAAAAATCATATAAAAAAAAATCCAGGGATAACGCAGCCCACCCCAGAACCCAGGACCAATTGATGGAAGTTATGCCCCCCGAGGCATATAAGGTTTTGTGGGAGAGGCGGTCGTAAAAACTTCTCAGGGGACTCAAATGATAAGATATATTTAGTTCTAGCTCCCATTTTAAGAGTCAAAATTGATCCCTTGGCAACTAGCCTCTCCCCCCCCCAACAACCCTATTTTCCCCAAATGGTTCCGATCGTGTTTTTTTAGCTAATTTGTTCAAAATTGACCAAAAACCATATAACAAAAACTCTAGAGACAACATAGCCCATCCTAGAACCCTAAGGCAAGCGTTGTAAGTTATCCCCCCGGGGCATATAGGGTCTTATGGGAAAGGTGGCAGTATAAACTTTGGAGGGGACTCAACTGATTAAATATTCAAAGTTCTACCTTCCCTTTTAAGAATCGAAATTGATCCGTTGGCAACTAGCCTCTCCCCCCCCCCAAACAACCCATTTTTCCTCAAACGGGTCCGATCGATTTTTTTTAGCTATTTTGCTCAAAATTGACCAAACATCATATAACAAAAACTCAAGGGATAACACAATCCATCCCAGAACCCAGAGGCAAGTGTTGTAAGTTATCCCCCAAAGCATATAGGGTTTTACGGGGAAAAGGGGTGTATAAACTTCAACTGATTAGATTTTCAAAGTTCTAACTCCCTTTTAAGAGTCAAAATTGATTTTTTGGCAACTAGCCTCCCCCCAACAACCCTATTTTCCCTAAGCGGTTCCGATCGATTTTTTTATTTAGCTACTTTGTTCAAAATTGACAAAAAATTATATAATATAAACTCCAGGGATTACACAGTTCACCAAGGGCAACCCAAGGGTGAAGTATCGTAAGTTATGCCCTAGGGGTATATAAGGCTTCCGTGGAATGGGTGGTAGTATAAATTTCATAAGGAGTTCATTCGATTGTAAACCAATATTTCTAGTGCCCTTTTTAAGAGTCAAAAGTGACCGGAGGGAAACTAGCCCCTCCCTTTTCCCAAGGTCCTTTTCCCAAATGCATCCAATCAAAATTTTGAAATAACCATTTGGTCCAAAATAGTTTAAAGATAAAATAACAAAAAATCCGGGTTTGACACAACCCTCCCGAGCCAGTAGGCAAGTGTTTTAAGCTATGCACCGGGGGCATATAAGGTTTTTATGTAAGGGGTGGTTCTATAAACTTCAGAGGTGACCTTTTTAAGAGTGAAAAGTAAACGGGAGTCATATACCCCCCCCCCCTCACACACACACCCTCTTTTTCCAAACGCATTCAATCAAAATTTTTAGATAGTCATTTTTTAAATAGTCCAATAATCAGATAACAAAAAGTTCGGGGTCAACATGCCTCCCCCAGAGTCCGGGGGAAGGGTCGTAAATTATGTCCGGAGGCATATAAGGTTTTTATTGAAGGAATAAACTTCAGAGGGGACTCAAATGACTAGAAATTTAAAGTTCTATTTCCCTTTTTTGGAGTCCAAAGTAATCTGATGGCAACTAGCCACCTCCCACCAACCGTCTTTCTACAAATGTGTATGATCAAATTTTTTTAGATTTGTATTTTGTCCAAAACAGACCAAAAATTATACGATTAAAGCTCCGGGGTTTACACAGCCCCCCAGAACCCGAGGCCAAGTGTTGTAAATAATGAACAGGGGGTATATAAGGCTTCTATGGAAGGAATGACATAACTTCGTCGGGGCTCATTCTATTGGCAATTGAAATTTCTAGTTCCCTTTTTAAGAGTAAAAAGGGTCCGGAGGGCTGCTAGACCTCCTGTCTTTGCATCCTAAATCCATTCGATCGAATTTTTGAGATAGCCATTTTGTTAAATTAAGTCAGACGATCGGATAACAAAAACTCAACGGTCAACATAGCCCCCTAGAGCCCTAGGGCAAGTGTTGTATGTTTTGTCCGGAGGCATATAAGGTTCTTAGGTGAGGTTTTTGAAAATAGTTCAAAAATCAGATAAACCAAACCCCCACCCCACAAAAAAATTATAAACGATATTTTATCCAAAACTCTCTACATGGCCTGACCCCCCTAAAAACAAACTTGTTAACGATATTTTATTCAAATAATTATGGCAACTCACCCCTGTCCCTCCATTGCCCGAATGTTTGAAATAAACAGATATTATGTTTCTTTAAATTTTTCTCCAGGTTTGTCGCTGAGTCTCGGGATAAATAAGTTCAATGGGGTAATCATTGCAGAATAAAATATTTTAAACATAATTTGATTCAGAGACTACATGATTGTATCTGAACCAATAAACATATTTCTGTGATCTTTTGGTAACCTATTAGCCTTGGTCGAAAAAAAAGAATTAGGAATAAATAATGAGATGCTTGCTAACCATGCAAAAAAGGGATTTTTCTCTCTTTTCCAGATGCGAGTTTCAAGTCGAAGGTTTTAGACTATATAAAACTGATTGATCTTTTCAATCTCGAGCAGCAAAATTGAGCACTACTCTCAGAATTTGCATCCCCTGTTATTTTGATCTTCTTTGTGAAAAATTCATAAATTGGCAAAGGACGCCTTTTTTCTGTGGGACGATTTCTTTTCTTAGTTAAAAAGATCATCCCTAGAGCCCTAGGGCAAGTGTTGTATGTTTTGTCCGGAGGCATATAAGGTTCTTAGGTGAGGGTTTTGAAAATAGTTCAAAAATCAGATAAACCAAACCCCCACCCCACAAAAAAATATTTTTTTTAATATTTTATCAACAGTTTTGGTGCTCATTGCGAAATTCAGGCCATTGTCAGCAGATGCCTTTAGAACGAAGACGCAAATCAATTCGGTATTCGTGTCATATTATAAGGCTTTATCTGGATACGGTTGTCGTTTTCAGGTCAAGTGGGCTGAAAACCTCCTGTTTACACTTTTAGACAATGCTAAATCGATTGCCTATATTGGAATCTACTGTCCTTGCATTTTCCTCATTCGGAAAAATTAATTTATGTGGCACGAAGTAGCAGAAAACGCCACTTGGTGGACTTCTTTTTATGCTTAAAAAGGTCATCAAATGATGGCTATTTATAAAAACCTTGGTCATTATTGCATCATTCATGTCAGTGTCAGTTAAACGATCTATGAATAAATCCGAAGCCCATTGCAACATTCACGTGACACTGTACTGCCTTTTTCCAAAATGGGGGCTCAAAACCTCCTGTTTAGTGTTTGAAACGGTGAAAGATCTGGCTATCTTGGAATATCTATTCTCTGGGATTTCGACCCTTTTGGGGCAAAAAGTAATGTTTGGTGGCATAAAATCGCAGAAAACGCCACTTTGTTGTGATACATCCCTTTTGTTTGTCAAGGGTACTAGATAAGGTGTTTTCCTTTCAAATATTAAACAAACAAAGTGTTCCTACTGGAAGTAAAGAGCGAACTTCAAACTTAAAACGAACAAAAATGATTGTTTGACAGTCTATGCAGCGTATGTATGCAACACTGGTTCAAATAAATTAACTCGTGATATTTCCGTATATTTGTAGAATTCTGAAAAACAAGCCCTTTGCAGAAAACAAAAAAATGACGCAGTAAAATATGATGAGCAGCAGAAAAGTCCTTAGCAGCCTGCATAGAATAAACTAATATATAAAGTTCTCAGTAGTCTGAAACCGGTCGTGAAATCAATCAATTTTTGGGTACAATTATCTAAAAATAAACTCAAACAAGCTCTGTTTTCAATAAACCGCTCGTTTTTTCAATTTTAGGGTTAATTATCTAAAAATTAACTCAAACAAGCTTTGTTAAACAGTTCGTGGTAACGAACTTTAGTAAGGAGCGACCCGGCTCAATAGTAACCGAAACTCTAAAAAACGGAATTTTGATACCAATAGTTACATCAAAAGAATCGAATTTTAATGCTGATTTTAAATATACAAGTTTCATAAAGCTTAGTCTTACCTATCAAAAGTTACGAGCCTGAGAAAATTTGCCTTATTTTAGAAAATAGGGGTAAACACCCCCTAAAAGTCATAGAATCTTAACAAAAATCACACCATTAGATTCAGCGTATCAAAGAACCCTACTGTAAAAGTTTCAAGCTCCTATCTACAAAAATGTGGAATTTTATATTTTTTTGCCAGAAGACAGATCATGGATGCGTGTTAATTTTTTTTTTTTTTTTCCAGGGGTGATCGTGTCCACCTAGTTGTCCTAGAATGTCGCGAGACGGCTAATTCTAATGTAAACTAAAAGTTCTGGTGCCCTTTTTAAGTGACCAAAAAAATCGGAGGGCACCTAGTCCCCCTCCCACGCACATGTTTTCCCCAAAGTCACCGGATCAGAATTTTTAGATAGCCATTCTGTTCATCTTAGTCGAAAATCTAATAACTATGTATTTGGGGATGACTTAACCCCCCACAGTCCCTGGGGGAGGGGCTGCAAGTTACAAACTTTGACCATTGTTTACGTATAATAATGATAATGATAGATGGTAATAAGCTTGCCTAAGCTATGGATGTCAGGTGATTGATTTTTCTAACGATAATTTCGACAGGACCTGTGCCTGTCATCATCAAGTTAAATTCAAATTTCTTGCCAGAAAGTAAAATCACTGAATAAATAAAACTAAGAACACAGAACAACACTAATGATGAGCCGAACCTGGAATTAATGTTGTACCATGGCCCGAATTGCAGATGGTAGAGGCCATGGTAGAGGCATTGATGGCTGCTGTCCTAGTAGATCTTAAAGAGGTTGGGCCTTTAGGAAAGGGGTGGAGTTTTTTGTGAGTTTTCAATTTATGGGTGGCGGGTTCCCAAATTTCGCTAATGTGAAACTCACCATTGTCTTTATTGACGGCTGGTCTATTTTTTTTTTTTTAGCAATTTCCATAGCTTCTCTGATTTTCTGCTTTAAGAGTTGTGAGACAATAGCAATAAGTTGGCCTTGGTCAAACTTAATGGAGTGGGAAGGGTTTTCTAAGATATGATGGGCCAATGCAGAAAAATTATCTTCCTCCTTTAGCTTTGTCTTTTTAAGGCAGGCATCAATGGAATCAGCATGTTCCTTTAATTGGTGATGTAGAGGTCTCATGGTACGACCTATATAGGTATCACCACAGCTACAAGGAATCTCATATACCCCTGGTCTCATGGTACGACCTATATAGGTATCACCACAGCTACAAGGAATCTCATATACCCCTGGTGGATCTGAAGTAATCTTGTCCTTGCCTTTATTCAAGAAGGAGGAGATAATCCTTCCAGAGGGAAAAAACACCTTAAAGCCAAGCTTTCTGAGTTTGGAGCTTAAAATGTCAGTAATGCCCTTGATATAAGGTAATGACAAAAAGGGTGTATCATCTTCAATCTTAGGAGCAAAATTCTTGGTAATTCCACTCATCTTTCTCCTGAAAATAACCTTGTCAATGACTTTTTGGGAGTATCCGTTACCTATCAGAACATCTCTTATATAATCAAGTTCAGCCTTCAGCTCAAAATCAGAGGAGCACACCAAAAATGCTCTATCAACCAAAGAATAGACTACAGAATTTTTTTGACTATAGGGTGGTTATAGGAGTCATATCTCAGATATCTATCACTATGAGTTGGCTTTCTGTACACGCTAGTCCAACCTAGTTTCTCGTTTTGTAATGAGAACATCTAAGAAGGGTAAATTGTGGTTATTTTCAAGTTCAATGGTGAACTTAATATCTGGGTCCTGCTGGTTAAAAATATTGAGAAAGGATCTCAATTTGTCTTGTGCCCCATTCCAAATTATTAAGCAATCGTCTACATATCTCATGTAGAGTTGGAGATCCTTGAAATCCTGCTTGAAGATATTAGTTTCAATATGCTGTAGAAACACCTCACGGAGAACTGGTGCCAAGGCTGATCCCATTGGCATGCCCCAAATCTCTTTATAAGTTTGATGCCTGAAAGTAAAGTAAGCATTGCTGAGACATAAAGACGTAAGAATAATGATTTCTGTGGAGTCCAAGCTTGTCAGTTCTCTCCAGGAACCATCCTTTTCTAAAGCTAGAAAAGCTTTATATGTAATATATTACATACTAGCTGTTGGGGTGGCGCTTCGCGCTATATATATATATATATATATATATATATATATATATATATATATATATATATATATATATATATATATATATATATATATATATATATATATATATATATATATATATATATATATATATCCCGGTCGTCATTTGTGTCCCGGTGTCCCAGTTTGTTATTTCTCTTTGAGTGTCCCGGTCGTCATTTATATTCCCTGTGTCCCGGTGTCCTAGTCTTCATTTGTGTCCTGGTGTCCCGGTCTGCAATTTCTATTCGAACAATCCCTGTGTCCCGGTCGTCATTTATATATCCTGCCTGTGCCCCCGGCGTCCCCGTTGTAGTTGTGTCCCTGTGTCCCAGTTGCCATTTATATTCCCTGAGTCCCGGTCGTGATTTGTGTCCGGGTGTCCCAGTCTGTAATTCCTCTTTGAGGTTCCCGGTCGTCATTTATATTCCCTGTGTCAGGGTCGTCATTTGTGTCCCGGTATGTAATTTCATCAGTTGACAAACATGACGTCAGTCGACAAACAACTTCATCACGCATACAGCTCAATCCTTATAATGACGTCAGTCGACACACAAAAATGACGTCACTCGACACACACACAGACAACTTATTTATATATGTATATATATATATATATATATATATATATACATAAATATATATATATATATATATATATATATATATATATATATATATATATATATATATATATATATATATATATATATACTAGCTGTTGGGTTGGCGCTTCGCGCCACCCCAACACCTAGTTGGTGGGGACGCTTCGCGCCCCCCAAGCCCCCCGCGCGCGTAAGTCGTTACGCGCCATATTAGTTATGCGCCATTGTAGTTGTGTCCCTATGTCCCACCTGTGAATATATATATATATATATATATATATATATATATATATATATATATATATATATATATATATATATATATATATATATATATATATATATATATATATATATATATATATATATATATATATATATATATATATATATATATATATATATATGTTTTTAACTACGTAAAACTTGCGAATATACAACATTCTTTGCTGTCCCATTGTCTGTGCATATAAATAGATTGTCAGGTTTACCGACTCTTGAACATGCAACATATAATGGTCCATGGGAAAACAATCCGTATTCAGATCTATACCTCATGATTCTAATGATTGCCCTTGAGATTTGTTGATGGTGATTGCTAATCGACGATTCCCTTTGTCGCCGTCGTCATTTATATATCCCCCTGTGCCCCCCGGCGTCCCCGTTGTAGTTGTGTCCCTGTTTCCCGGTCGTCATTTATATTCTCTGTGTCCCGGTCGTCATTTGTGTCCCGGTGTCCCAGTCTGTGATTTCCCTTTGAGGTTCCCGGACGTCATTTATATTCCTTGTGTCCCGGTCGTCATTTGTGTCCCGGTGTCCCGGTTTTTTACCTTTTTTTTAGTTTTTTTAGTTATACCTCATGATTCTAATGATTGCCATTGAGCTTTGTTGATGGTGATTGCTAATCGAACATTCCCTGTGTCCCCGTCGTCATTTATATATCCCCCTGTGCCCCCCGGCGTCCCCGTTGTAGTTGTGTCCCTGTGTCCCGGTCGTTATTTATATTCCCTGTGTCCCGGTCGTCTTTTGTATCCCGGTGTCCCGGTCTGTATATACATTCGTTTTAGAAATGGTATATGATGAAATAAATTTTTGTATTTTTCCCCTTTTTTTCTTTTTAGTTTTTTTTTGGTTTTTACTTTTTTTTAGTTTTTTTTTAGTTTTTTTTCTTTTTTCTTTTTAGTTTTTTTTATTTTTTTTAGTTTTGTTTTTCTCCTTTATTTTTCTTTTTTTTTCATTTTTTTATTTTTTTTCTTTTTTATTTTTTTTTAGTTTTTTAGCTTTTTTAGTTTTTTTTTATTAGTTTTTAGTTTTTTTTTCTTTTTAGTTTTTCTGTAGTTTTTACCTTTTTTTTTAGTTTTTTTAGTTTTTTTTTTACTTACGTCCTGGTCGTTATTTATACTCCCTGTGTCCCGGTCGTCATTTGTGTCCCGGTGCTTTGTTGATGGTGAATGCTAATCGAACATTCCTTGTGTCCCGGTCGCTTTCTCTTTGAGTGTCCCGGTCGTCATTTATATTCCCTATGTGCCGGTGTCCCGGTCGTCATTTGTGTCCCGATGTCCCGGTCTGTAATTTCGTCAGTCGAAAACATGACTTTAGTCGAAACACAAACATGACGTCACTCGACAGACACACACACACACACAGACAACTTATTTATATATATATATATATATATATATATATATATATATATATATATATATATATATATATATATGTATATATATACACATATATATATATATATATATATATATATATATATATATATATATATATATATATATATATATATATATATATATATATATATATATATATATATATATATATATATATATATATATATATATATATATATATATATATATATCACCCCTATGATCACCCCTGGGAAAAAACAACTAAACATGTATCAGTGACATTTTTCCTGGCAAAAAATTAAAAGTCTTCGTTTTTGTAGATTGGAGCTTATATATATATGTATATATATATATATATATATATATATATATATATATATATATATATATATATATATATATATATATATATATATATATATATATATATATATATATATATACTAGCTGTTGGGGTGGCGCTTCGCGCCACCCCAACACCTAGTTGGTGGGGCGCTTCGCGCCCCCCCAAGCCCCCCTGCGTGCGTAAGTCGTTACGCGCCATATTAGTTACGCGCCATATTAGTTACGCGCCATTGTAGTTGTGTCCCTGTGTCCCACCTGTGAATATAGATAGATTTATATATGTGTTTCAAACTACGTAAAAATTGCGAATATACAACATTCTTGGCTTTCCCATTGTCTGTCCATATACAAAGCCGTATGTACTAATAATGACGGCATATGCAAACGCTCTTTTTACAAACAAACAAACATGCATGCACACAACTCGTTTTTATATAGATAGATAGATAGATAGATACAATACAAATTAACTACGTAAAACTTGTGAATATACAACAGTCTTCGCTGTCCCATTGTCTGTGCGTATAAATAGATTGTCAGGTTTACCGACCCTCAAAGATGCAACATATAATTGTACATTGGTAAAGCAATCTGTATTAAGATCTATACCGCATTTTTCTAGTGATTGCCCTTGAGCTTTGTTGATGGTGGTTGCAAATGCTAATCGAATTGGGAATTGCAATCTTTTAAATTGAAAAAGCAGATCCGTTGGAATCATGGGAATGCGAGGAATAAGAACAGCCTCACCCTCATAAGGCCCTGTCAAGATTGTGGCATCTATTAGGTTTTCCATTGTTTTTTTTTACGGCAAGTCGCGTGCCATTGCAAAGCTTTGGTGGGTTGATATTTCTTAAAAGTATTATTGGTACGCCTATTTTTAGTTGTAGCAGGTGTGGTGGACACCCTGAAGGATCTATGGAATTTAAAAATTCAGATGGATAATTAACCGCTTCATTTGGTTCCGAAATACAAATTAACTGCGTAAAACTTGCGAATATACAACATTCTTCGCTGTCCAATTCTCGCTGCATATAAATAGATTGTCAGGTTTACCGACCCTCGAACATGCAACGTACAATTGTCCATGGGAAAAACAATCAGTATTAAGATCAATACCACATTTTTCTAATGATTGACCTTGAGCTTTGTTAATGGTGATTGCAAATGCTAATCGAATTGGGAATTGCAATCTTTTAAATTGAAAAGGCAGATCTGTTGGAATCATGGGAATGCGAGGAATAAGAACAGCCTCACCCTCAAAAGGCCCTGTCAGGATTGTGGCCTCTATTAGGTTTTCCATTGTTTTTTTTTACGGCAAGTCGAGTGCCATTGCAAAGCTTTGGTGGGTTTATATTTCTTAAAAGTATTATTGGTACGCCTATTTTTAGTTGTAGCACGTGTGGTGGAAACCCTGAAAGATCTATGGAATTTAAAAATTCAGATGGATAATTAACCGCTTCATTTGGTTCCAAAACTGTGTCGACTGACTTGTAAAGGACTGCCTGGTCTTGAATCTTGGTCAAAATAATATTGTTGATTTCGTGGACGTCTATATTTTTGGGTGCGAGAATCGCTCTTTCACTTAGCCATTTATTATTTTTATAATTTTTTAGAATATTCGGAAATACTTTTTCAATCAATTCATTTTTGGACGTCACTAAATTACAGAAATCAGCAGGTAGTTGTATACGTCCTGAAATTGAGTCTACTGGGAGCTTTCCGTTTCCCATTGCCAGCAATTGATCTGAAAATGTTTGACCAGAGTCATCGTTTTGCAATCGGACACGCATATTTGTAGTTAATTTTAATGTTTTTACGTGTGCCCATAAATTAGAATTTTTCAGGCAAGCATTCATTTCGTCTGCAGGAGTTGATCTAGGTATTATAAGTAATGTTTGCCTGAAATCTCCCGCAAGCAATATTAAGGTGCTGCCAAAGGGTTTCGACTTCCCTCGCAAATCTTTCAAGCATTGATCCAGAGCCTCGAGCGATTTTTTGTGTGCCATTGTGCACTCATCCCAAATAATAAGTTTGCATTGCTGCAATACTTTACCCATCCCAGATGATTTGGAAATATTGCACGTGGGAGTTTCTGTAGAATGCAAGTTCAGAGGCAATTTCAAAGCGGAATGAGCAGTTCTTCCACCAGGCAGCAATGTTGCGGCTATTCCGGACGACGCAATTGCCAACGCTATATCATTTTTAGATCGAATTGATGCCAGAATCAGTTTTATCACAAACGTTTTACCAGTACCTCCTGGCGCATCCAAAAAGAAAATTTCTCCAACGTTGTTATCGACACAATGCATTATCGTATCATAAATGTCTTTTTGTTCCGACGTTAACTTGGAAATGTTATTTTGTACATACGACAATAGATCACTCGTACTGTAACTTTGTTCACGATCCAATTCTACACATGTCGAAACAGCAGCGATACGGTTAGGTGAAGGCATTCCCAAATCCTGAAGAGGTTTGTTTGCCATACTTATGCACAAATCTTCTATAACAACTAAAGTGTAGTTATAAATTTCTGATGTAAAATCAAAAGTCATGTCTGACGTCTCTAACTGTTTTCGATGAAGTATATCTTCGGACATTTTTGACTTATATTTTTCCCATAAATCTGTAGGAGCTGATGGAGAGCAAGTTGTTAAAATGATGCCAAACAATGCACGAATTTGACTTGGGTTGACGTTTCGCACGCGTCATTGATGCAGTTATCCCAGTGTTGGTCATTCTCCAATAAATTCAGAGCTTGGCATGCACTACGGTAAGTGTCATGTATAGTACCATTTACAGTCCTCAAATACTTAAAGGATGTCGGACCGGGTACATTCACCAAAAGCAGGCGTAGAAAGAAGCATTCATGTTGATTGGGGTGAACGGTGTAGAGTCTTCCTATCGTGGTATCTTTGAAGATGGTAGGTTGGCCGTCGACTGACTTACCCTGTTTTCGACGTTCAAATACTTTATTTTTAGTATTCCACGTGTAATACGAAGGCACTTCAGTATACAGCAGTTTTTTTGCAAAAGAATCATTTTTGCAAAGCGAAAAAAAAGCTGTTAATGTTGTATCCGGTGGATTCAGGACTCTTTGTTGCACGTTGGTTTCCGTGAAATAAACACGTTGACCATTCTGTAAATGTACCGCTAAGTGAACGACAGCTGGACTACGTTCATGTATCGGAAATGAAAGAATTCGCCAAACACCTTCATTACTGCTTATGTATCTTCCAGCCTGATATTCTACGATTTCATCGAAATCTTTGATTTCGGACTGCAAGCCAAAAACTGCCATGTCACTGCCTTTGTTGACGTATTTACATATGTATTTGATTGCCTTTACGGAGTTACAGTATTCAACGTTTATGTGTGCATTAAATGTTTTTGATAATAAAGGGGAATATGAAACAACCCACTGGTTATCTACTTCGATGGTGGTACCGTTACGCTTCTTTATTATTGCTGTTTTACCGCCATCTTCAGTAGATCTTCTTCTATATTGTGGGTAACCATCATTGCCAGTAATTGTTTTGGGTACTAAAAGTCGAGGATATTGCTTTGTGCACCTTCCTTTGGCCATGCATGGTGAATTTTCGTTCAGTGCACCGCAAGGTCCATGTATCATATTTTTTACAATAATATCATGTAACCCCTTATCGACATTTTTATCAGGTATTTCAGCGGAAATCACATAATCAATTTCGTTTGAAGTAATTTTTTTATGTAGCCAGATTAGTATATGTGCTAGTGGCAAACCTCGTTTTTGCCATTCCACTGAGTACATCCAGCATCGCACTGACCCAAACACTTCATGTTTTACAAGGTAGTTTATCAGTGATTTCAACTTTTGCCGGAAGACACGTGCCGTAATGTCATGCCTATGAACCGCCGATTGTCCTTGAAGTAAAAGCTGCAGTATCTCGTCCCAAGATTGATTACATGTAAATGTAATAAATAAATCTGGACGACCATAGAGACGAACATACGCAATAGCATCTTGAGCATATTCATGCATATGACGGGGACTGCCAGCATATGACGAAGGTAAAATTGTTAATCTTCCAACGTTTGTGGTATTACCGTCATTTATAACTGCATCTCGCAAATGAATGTATTGTTCAGAGCGGAGCTTGGTCTGATTCAGGCGGATATATAGCAAACGTTTTGATTCAATTTTAGCATACATATCCACGACAAATTGGTGAAACAATTCACGGCATTTTAAAATATAATTTTCTTCATCCTGCCGAATCATTAGTCTATAGGAATAATAATGCATTGCACTGCATTTCTTATTCATTTCTTTGTTAGTGGCTGGATTCATCAATTTAATATTAAAGTGATAGCCGTCGGCTCCATCCCAAAAAATGATAGGATATTGTAGGGCATCGTAGCATCGATGAGTTTCAGCAATTCTTAACAACTGAGCGTTTCGCTTATGTAGAATAATATCTCGAGGTAAAAACTGATCACCGACCATAACGATTGCCACTTCGTCGATAGTCGGAGCATTGTATCTACGCACATGTTGGCCAGGAGGCGTTTTGTCAGCGGAAATAACAATTTTATGAGTATCAGTAGGCATCAAATCGATGGCTGTTTTGAACAGACGCACTAAATTATTATTTTCGTGGAAAAGATGTAGCAATTGGGAAACGATTGTCCTTTCAACGTTGGGAGAAATTTTGCAACGTGCATTCAATTCAGAATTTCTATCACTGATGAAGTACAATTGTAAAAATTTATGAATCTCGCCTGAGAATGGTAGAAGGGACCCTGCTTTATGATAAATTTGCCCTTTTACTTTGAAAGTAGACATAAATTGATCTGGATTTTCGATTTGGGCTCCAAACGACGTCATTTGGAAACATTAGTTGTATTGTCTGATTTTTGACAAAAAACGCTTAGATTCTGACGTAGTTCCAGTAAGGAAAGTCTTCAATGGCTCTGGTGGTGCAGCCAATAGAGGAAGTTTAACTTTTCCTGAGGCGCAACACATTCCCATTGTTTCACCATTGAATTTCAAGGCCTTGCAATAGGGACAAATTTTAGACATTGTCCCGATTTGAACACATCTACTCAAGCTATAATCATCGACTGGGTTGTACCTGAATGCCAGGCGATAACTTTCAGATTGCTCTGATTCCTCGGCACGCTTTCTTTTCTTACTTTCTCTATCAGCAGCAAGCCTGTTTCCCTGCTGGTCTTTTGATTCCTCGGCACGCCTTCTTTTTTCACTTTCTCTTTTAGCAGCAAGTCTGCTTCTGCGTTGCTCTGGTAGTTCCTCGGCATGCTTTCTGTTCTTTCTTTCTCTATCAGCAGCAAGCCTGTTTCCCTGCTGGTCTTTTGATTCCTCGGCACGCCTTCTTTTTTCACTTTCTCTTTTAGCAGCAAGTCTGCTTCTGCGTTGCTCTGGTAGTTCCTCGGCATGCTTTCTGTTCTTTCTTTCTCTATCAGCCTCAAGCCTATTTCCCTGCTGGTCTTTTGATTCCTCGGCACGCCTTCTTTTTTCACTTTCTCTTTTAGCAGCAAGTCTGCTTCTGCGTTGCTCTGGTAGTTCCTCGGCATGCTTTCTGTTCTTTCTTTCTCTATCAGCCTCAAGCCTGTTTCCCTGCTGGTCTTTTGATTCCTCGGCACGCCTTCTTTTTTCACTTTCTCTTTTAGCAGCAAGTCTGCTTTTGCGTTGCTCTGGTAGTTCCTCGGCACGCTTTCTTTTCTGACTTTCTCTATCAGCAGCAAGTTTTTTGGCATAGACTCTTTGAGCATCTTCATCAGTCATTGTAAACTTAAACATTAATAGAATTCTACGCGAACATATGTCTTATATAACTTGAATGACGTCACCTTCAAAGCAAAAATGATGGCAACTAATTTCATGACGTCAGCCGAAACATGACGTCACCTGATCCACAGATCCACAGACAACTTATTTTTATATATATAGATATATAAGATATATATATATATATATATATATATATATATATATATATATATATATATATATATATATATCTTTAAACAAGCAATAATTGTGTATATATGCATATTTTTTCTCAAAAACAGCTCCTAATTTTTTTTTTGGGAGGGGGGATTGATGTCCTGAGACATTCTGACCTGAAAAAAAATATCTTGGTAGGCTACAAGTTTGAAATTTTTTTTTAAAAGCCCTAATTTTGGAAAAGAAATTCATATGAATGACATCATATTTATGAGCATATTTTCTGTAGCATAAATATGCCATTTTCATTCTCCATTATCATTTTTAATACATAACTCTTGAAAGGATGCTTTCGTTTTATTATCATGCATATAACTTCTTTTAACTGGGCTACAGCTATCATGCAACCATGATAAATGATAACACTATACCCCTGAGAAGCAACTAGTTAATAGATGCTGGTGTTTTATTCAAAAGATATTGTTTTATGTTAGTTTTCAGTTACTATAGTCTGTTGGTTGTTCTTTACTAAGTTTACATCAGCTATCTCTACAACCTTGATAACTTTATAAACCTTATTTGATGTGAAACTAATTACAACAGATTGACTTAAACTTTGATTCTCCTTACCCAAAGGAGAGTCAAATAGTCATGTTTAATGTGATATATAGTAGCCTAATACTTGACAAGACACGTTTTTTTGAAGATAATAAGAAATAGGATAAAACCTATAGCTTTTCTTAGTTGTATAAGTAAGTACTAACTACTCACCACAGCACCAAGCCACCTGAGGCGGGTTGGTAATAATAACATGAAATATCGTATACTAGATTGTACATAATTATAGGTACCTTGTGATGGTAAAGTGGATCAGACCTTGTGCCAAATGCAAAGGTAGTGTGGTTCAAATCCTACCATCGCAAGGAATTTGACGACATGCAACCCGATCTCGGTATAGTCACCCAGCTTGTGAAATAATTTAATTTTTACTGGGTTTCCGTTGCCAGAGAGATTTAAAGTCTTAAGTGGAATTTTTTCACTCTTTCCAAAATAGACTCATCCACGGATAATTATAGATACCTTGTAAAATTTATTGGAAATAAATTTCCAATAAAGCGTCACTAGTAGATTGGGCAAATAAATTGCCCATATCTAAAATAATAAGAAATCGGAAAAAAAAGGTTAAACTAAAGTGAAAATACGTCAAATTCTAAAACTCTAAAAGAAATATAGTGTATATCATTACTCCAGATTTATCAAAGATTTAAGACAAATAAAGAAAAGCTTTGGTGGATTGATATTTCGTAACAATATTATTGGTACCCCTATTTTTAGTTGTAGCACGTGTTGTGGAAACCCTGAGAGATCCAGGGAATTTAAAAATTCAGATGGATAATTAACCGCCTCATTTGGCTCCAGAACTGTGTCGACTGACTTGTAAAGGACTGCCTGGTCTCGAATCTTGGTCAAAACAGTATTGTTGATTTCGTGGACGTCTTTATTCCTGGGTGCCAGAATCGCTCGTTCACTTAGCCATTTATGATTTTTATAATTGGTTAGAATATTCGAAAATACTTTTTCAACCAATTCATTTTTGGACGTCACTAAATTACAGAATTCAGCAGGCAGTTGTATACGTCCTGAAATTGAGTCTACTGGGAGCTTTCCGTTTCCAATTGCCAGCAATTGATCTGAAAATGTTTGACCAGAGTCATCGTTTTGCAATCGGACACGCATATTTGTAGTTAATTTTAATGTCTTTACGTGTGACCATAAATTAGAAATTTTCAGGCAAGCATTCATTTCGTCTGCAGGGGTTTATCTAGGTATTATAGGCAATGTTTGCCTGAAATCTCCCGCAAGCGATATTAATGTGCTGCCAAAGGGTTTCGAATTCCCTCGCAAATCTCTCAAAGATTCATCCAGAGCCTTGAGCGATTTTTTGTGTGCTATTTTGCACTCGTCCCAAATAATAAGTTTGCATTGCTGCAATACTCTACCCATCCCAGATGATTTGGAAATATTGCACGTGGGAGTTTCTGTAGAATGAAAATTCAGAGGCAATTTCAAAGCGGAATGAGCAGTTCTTCCACCAGGCAGCAACGTTGCGGCTATTGCGGACGACGCAGTTGCCAACGCTATATCAATTTTTGATCGAATTGATGCCAGAATCAGTTTAATCACAAACGTTTTACCAGTACCTCCTGGCGCATCCAAAAAGAAAATTTCTCCGACGTAGTTATCGACACAATGCATTATCGTATCATAAATATCCTTTTGCTCCGATGTTAACTTAGAAATGTTATTTTGTACATACGACAATAGATCACTCGTGCTGTAACTTTGTTTACGATCCAATTCTACACATGTTGAAACAGCAGCGTTACGGTTAGGTGAAGGCATTCTCAAACCCTGAAGAGGTTTGTTTGCCATACATACGCACAAATCTTCAATAATAACTAAAGTGTAGTTATAAATTTCTGATGTAAAATCAAAAGTCATATCTGACGTCTCTAGCCATTTTCGATGGAGGATATCCTCGGCCATTTTCGATTTATATTTTTCCCATAACTCTGTAGGGGCTGAAGGAGAGCAAGCTGTTAGTATAATTCTAAACAATGCACAAATTTGACTTGGAGTTGACGTTTCGCACGCGTCATTGATGCAGTTATTCCAGTGTTGGTTATTCTCCAATAAATTCAGAGCTTGGCATGCACTACGGTAAGTGTTGTGTATAATACCGTTTACAGTTCTCAAATACTCAAAGACGCCGGGCCGGGTACATTCTTCAAAAGCAGGCGGAGAAAGAAGAATTTCATGTTGATTGGGGTGAATGGTGTAGTCTTCCTATCGTGGTATCTTTGAAGATGGTAGGTTGGCCGTCGACTGACTTACCCTGTTTTCGACGTTCAAATAATTTATTTTTAGTATTCCACGTGTAATACGAAGGCACTTCAGTATACAGAAGTTTTTTGCAAAAGAATCATTTTGACATAACGAAAAGAAAGTAATTAACGTTGTATCCGGTGGATTCAGGGCTCTTTGTCGCACGTTGGATTCCAAAAATAAACACGTTGTCCATTCTGTAAATGTACCGCTAAGTGAACAACAGGTGGACTTCGTTCATGTATCGGAAATGAAAGAATTCGCCAAACAGCTTCATTACTACTAATGTATCTTCCAGCCTGATATTGTACGATTTCATCGATATCACTGATTTCGGACTACAAGCCAAAAACTGCCATGTCACTGCCTTTGGTGACGTATTTACATAAGTATTTGATTGTCTTTACAGAGTTGCAGTATTCAACGTTTATGTGTGCATTAAATGTTTTTGACAATAAAGGTGAATATGGAACAACCCACTGATTATCTACTTCGATGGTAGTACCGTTATGCTTCTTTATTATTGCTGTTTTACCGCCATCTTCAGTAGATCTTCTTCTATATTGTGGGTAACCATCATTGCCAGTAATTGTGTTGGGTACTAAAAGTCGAGGATATTGCTTTGTGCACCTTCCTTTGGCCATGCATGGTGAATTTTCGTTCAGTGCACCGCAAGGTCCATGTATAATATTTTTTACAACAATATCATATAAGCCCTTATCGACATTTTCATCAGGAATTTCAGCGGAAATCACATCGTAAATTTCTTTACAAGTAATTTTATCATCTAGCCAGATTAAAATATGTACATGTGGCAATCCTCGTTTTTGCCATTCCACTAAGTACATCCAGCATCGCACTGACCCAAACACTTTAAGTTTTGCTATGTAGTTTATCAGTGATTTCAACTTTTGCCGGAAGACACGGGCCGTAATGTCATGTCTTGAACCGCTGATTGTCCTTGAAGTAAAAGCTGCCGTATCTCGTCCCAAGATTGATTACATGTAAATGTAATAAATAAATCTGGACGACCATAGAGACGAACATACGCAATAGCATCTTGAGCATATTCATGCATATGACGGGGACTGCCAGCATGTGACGAAGGTAAAATCGTTAATCTTCCAACGTTTGTGGTATTACCGTCATTTACAACTGCATCTCGCAAAAGAATTTATTGTTCAGAGCGGAGCTTGGTCTGATTCAGGCGGATATATAGCAAACATTCTGATTCAATTTTAGCATACATATCAACGACGCATTGGTGAAACAATTCACGGCATTTTAAAATATAATTTTCTTCATCCTGCCGAATCATTAGTCTATTGGAATAATAATGCATTGCGCTGCATTTCTTATCCGTTTGTTTGTTAGTGGATGGATCTTGCAATTTATTATTAAAGTCATAGCCGTCGGTTCCATCCCAAAAAATGATAGGATATTGTAGGGCATCGTAGCATCGATGAGTTTCTGCAATGCCACTTCGTCGATAGTTGGAGCATTGTATTTACGCACATGTTGGCCAGGAGGCGTTTTGTCAGTGGAAATAATAATTTTATGCGTATCAGTAGGCATCAAATCGATGGCTGTTTTGAACAGACGCACTAAATTATTTTCGTGGAAAAGATGTTGCAATTGGGAAACGATAGTCCTTTCAACGTCGGGAGAAATTTCACAACGTGCATTCAATTCCGAATTTCTATCACTGATGAAGTACAGTTGTAAAAATTTATGATTCTTGCCTGAGAATGGTAGAAGGGACCCTGCTCTATGATAAATTTGCCCTTTTACTTTGAAAGTAGGCATAAATTGATCTTGATTTTCGATTTGGGCACTAAACGACGTCATTTGGAAACATGAGTTATATTTTCTGATCTTTGATAAAAAATGCTTAGATTCTGACGTAGTTCCAGTAAGCAAAGTCTTCAGTGGCTCTGGTGGTGCAGCCAGTTGAGAAAGTTTAACTTTTCCTGAGGCGCAACACATTCCCATTGTTTCACCATTAAATTTCAAGGCCTTGCGATAGGGACAAATTTTAGACATAGTCCCGATTTGAACACATTTACTCAAGCTGTAATCATCGACTGGGCTGTACCTGAATGCCAGGCGAAAATTTTTAGGTTGCTCTTGTGATTCCTCGGCACGCTTTCTCTTGGTGATTTCTCTTTGAGACGCAAGACTGTTTTCACGCTGTTGTTGTGGTTCCTCGGAACGCTTTCTTTTCTTACTTTCTCTATCAGCCGCAAGCCTGTTTTCACGCTGTTGTTGTGATTCCTCGGCACGCTTTCTTTTCATACTTTCTCTGTTAGCCGCAAGCCTTTTGGCATAGACCCTTTGAGCAGCTTCCTCGGCTGTTGCCATTGTAGGTTCTTCTGTCATTTTAAAATTAAAAATTTCTCTTTGAACGCTCTTCTTATATACTTATAATGACGTCATATACTAAGCCTTGTAATAACAAACATGACGTCAGTCGACAAACAACTTCATGACGACATACAGCTCAATCGTTATAATGACGTCAGTCGACAAACTTGACGTCAGTCGACACACAAACATGACGTCAGGCAACAAACAAAGAACTTATTTATATATATATATATATATATATATATATATATATATATATATATATATATATATATATATATATATATATATATATATATATATATATATATATATATATATATATATATATATATATATATATATGATAATAATGGTTATTATGAAGTGTACAGACGTTTTCGGGGGGATTTTTTCGCGTTTGAGGGGGGGGGGGGTTGTGGGAGGATCTTTCCATGGAGGAATTTATCATGAGGGAAGATAATTTCCATGAAGGGGCGCAGGATTTTCTAGCATTATTTAAAACAAAACAATGAGAAAATAAATATTTTTCTCACCTGGAAGTAATGATTAGCCTTAAAACTTAAAACAAACATAAAATATTACGTATACAAGGGGGTTCGTCTCCTCCACTCTACCCTGCTCTTTACGCTAAAGTATTTTAGTAATCTTTACGCTAAAGTATTTAGTAACTTCAACTATTTATTCTACGGCCTTTGTGATTCAGGTGTCATTCTTAAAGATTTAGGATAAAATTCAAGATTTGGTTAGAGCAAGGTATTGACGAGGGGGCGAACCCCCTCATATACGTAATAAAAATATACAATTGTAGAATTTCGTCACGTAAGTTAATTCGTAAGGTATGTATGTTTATTACTAACAAAAACGTTCATTCAAAAAATAAAACAATCTAGTTGCATTTTTAAGTAACCAAAAACTCAGAGGTCAACTAGGCCTCCTTCTCTATCCCCTTTTTTAATCAAAATCGTCCGATCAAAACTATGAGAAAGTCATTTAGCAGAAAGAAATTGACATGCCAATTTTGTTTTAATTATTCATGTGCGGTGAGCCAAAATCTAAACATGTATTAATTCAAAAACGTTCAGAAATTAAACAAAAACAAGTTTTTTAACTGCAAGTAAGGAGCGACATTAAAACTTCAAACGAACAGAAATTATTCCGTATATGAAAGGGGCTGTCCCCTCTGCAACGCCTCGCTCTTTACGCTAAAGTTTTTTTTATTGTTTTAAAAAGTAGAGTTGTGACAGAGTCAAATTTTAGCGTAAAGAACTGGCAATTTCTATTTTGATGTCATATTTCCACTTTCCCAGTTTCCGTTATAAATGCCAAAATTGAATATGACAATTGTTCTTAGCTGAACATTAAAAAAAAATTAAAACAACGTTGACCATTGATAAAACATAGAAAATAAGTTTTAAATAATATACCAACTGTAATAAAACAGTTATTTTGATAGAAGCAATATTTCTTTAGCTATTATATTAAAACGAGGTTAAACATTAATAAAAAACAGTAGGGAAAAAAGATATAATGTTAGACCAGTTGAAATAAAACAATTATTTTGATAGATATAATTTTTGTTTTTATGTTTTATTGCAAAAGAATCATTTTGAAATAACGAAAAGAAAGCAGTTAACGTTGTATCCGGTGGATTCAGAGCTCTTTGTTGCACGTTGGATTCCGAAAAATAAACTTGTTGTCCATTCTGTTAATGTACCGCTAAGTGAACAACAGCTGGACTTTGCTCATGTATCGGAAATTAAAGATTTCGCCAAACAGCTTCATTACTGCTTATGTATCTTCCAGCCGGATACTGTACGATTTCATCGATATCACTTATTTCGGACTGCAAGCCAAAAACTGCCATGTCGCTGCCTTTGGTAAATTTTGCTGGACCTGACGTTTGCTGGCCACAGCGATAGCTCTGAAACTTAGCAACTGCAAAATATCCGATTTTTCAAGACAATATAATAAACTATTAATTAGTAAATCTAAGTAACACAAGCCAAAGACTTACACGCAAAGGGGGCTTTTTTAGCACCCCCTAGCTTCAAACAGTGCTAGATTTTATCCAAATTAGGTTTGTAGCAGGCTAATACAAATCAATTTCCAGCATCCAGTCGACACGAACAAACAACACTGGTTAAATGAGTTTAGGTGTGTTCGCCATGAATGGCGGATAGCGACTGAAAATAAAAATAGATGAATTAGTTTTTTTTTTACCTAAGTCTTAGAGAGATGAATCGGATTCTTTTTAGAGTTAGGGACATATCAAGTATGAATTTATCAAGAATCAGTTAGACACAGACACTAGTACCTGCACACAATTGGTATATTAGGGTCTGAAATAGGTGAATTAAGTTTCTACTAAAGTAGAAACTTTACACGACTAACTTTACACGTAGAAACAGACACGACTGCTAGCCCACAAGTGGTATAGTAGAGTTTGAAATAGGTGATTTAAGTCTTAACCAAAGTCGGAGAAAGATGAATCGGATTCTTTTTAGAGTTAGAGACACATGAAGTGGGAATTCTTCAAGAGTCAGTCAGACACAGACACTACTGCCAGCTCACAAGCGGTTTACCAGAGTCTGAAATATATTAATTAGGTTTTTACCAAAGTCGGAGAGATGAATCGGTTTCAATAGAATTAGAAACATATGAAGTGGGAATTTATCAAGATTCAGTCAGACACAGACACTACTACCAGCTCACAAGTGGTATACTAGAGTCTGAAATAGGTGAATTAGGTTTTTTTTTACCAAAGTTTGATTGGAATTAATTTCATTCATTTTAGAGCTTGAGGTATATTTAAAGAGAATTAATCCAGATTCAGTAAGACATAGACACTACTACGAGCTTACAAGTGTCAAACAAGACTCTGAAATAGATGAATTATTTTATTTGCCTAAGTCTGAGAGAGATTAATTTGATTCTTTTTAGAGTTTGAGACAAATAAAGGGAATTTGTCAAGATTCAGTCAGACACAGATACTACTACCAGCTCACAAGTGGTATACTATAGTCTGAAATAGATGAATTAGGTTTTAACAAAACTTTGAGACAGATGAATCGGATTCATTTTAGAGTCAGAAACATATAAATGAATAATAGACATAGAGTCATAGAGTTAGCTCAAAAGTGGTATACTTGTGTCTGAAATAGATGAATTAGGTTTTTACCAAAGTCTGAAAGTGATGAATCAGATTTTTTTTTGGAGTTTTAGACATGGGAAGTCAGAATTTATCAAGATTCAGTCAGACACAGACACTACTACCAGCTCACAAGTGATATACTAGAGTCTGAAATAAGTGGATTTGGTTTTTACCAATGTCTGAGACAGATGAATCGGATTTTTTTTAGAGTTAGGGACATGTGAAGCAGGAACTTATCAAGATTCTGTCAGACACTGACACCACTACCAGGTAACAAGTGGTATACTACAGTCTGAAATAGGTGAATTAGGTTTTTTTTACCAAAGTCTGAGAGTGATGAGTCGAATTTTTAATGAGCTTGAAGTGTATGAAATGGGAATTTATCCAGATTTAGTCTGCCACAGAAACAACCATGAGGTTACAAGTAATAAACTAGCGTCTGAAATAGCTGAATTAGATTTTTTAATTAGGTCTGAGAGAGATGGAACGGATTCTTTTTATAGGTAGAGACCTATATAGCGGAAATTTATAAAAATTCAGTCAGACACAGACACTACTAAATACTCAGAAAGTATTTATTAGAGTCTGAAATAGATAAATTAGGTTTTTACTGAAGTGTGAGAGAGATGAATCGGATTCTTTTTAGAGTTAGTCACATATGAAGTGATTATTATCAAGATTCAGTCAGATAAAGACACTCCTACCAATTAACAAGTGATATACTACCAATAGAAATTGGTGAATTAGCTTTTTTTTACCAGAGTCTGAGAGAGATTAATCGGATTTTTTTTAGAGTTAGAAACATATAAAGTGGGAATTCATCAATATTCAGTCAGACACACGCGCTAATACCATTTCATTGTCAGACGCACACTAATACCATTTCATTGTCTGAAATATATGAATTAGGTTCTCACAAATGGTATACTAGAGTCTGAAATAGACAAATTAGTTTTTTACCAAAGTCTTAGAGAGATGAATTGGATTCTTTTTAGAGCTGCAGACATATCAAGCGGGATTTACCCAGATTCAGTCAGACACAGACACTGCTACCAGATCAAAGGTATATACTAGAGTCTGAAGTAAGTAAACTAGGTTCTTAAAAATTCTGAGAGCGATGAATTGGATTCATTTAGAGGTAGAGACATATGAAATAGATAAATTAGGTTTTTACTGAAGTGTGAGAGAGATGAATCGGATTCTTTTTAGAGTTAGTCACATATGAAGTGATTATTATCAAGATTCAGTCAGATAAAGACACTCCTACCAATTCACAAGTGATATACTACAAATAGAAATTGGTGAATTAGCTTTTTTTTACCAGAGTCTGAGAGAGATTAATCGGATTTTTTTAGAGTTAGAAACATATAAAGTGGGAATTCATCAATATTCAGTCAGACACACGCGCTAATACCATTTCATTGTCAGACGCACACTAATACCATTTCATTGTCTGAAATATATGAATTAGGTTCTCACAAATGGTATACTAGAGTCTGAAATAGACAAATTAGTTTTTTACCAAAGTCTTAGAGAGATGAATTGGATTCTTTTTAGAGCTGCAGACATATCAAGCGGGATTTACCCAGATTCAGTCAGACACAGACACTGCTACCAGATCAAAGGTATATACTAGAGTCTGAAGTAAGTAAACTAGGTTCTTAAAAATTCTGAGAGCGATGAATTGGATTCATTTAGAGGTAGAGACATATGATGTCCGAATTTATCAAGATTCAGTCAGAGACAGACACTACTACGAGCTTACAATTGGTAAACTAGAGTTTGAAATAGGTGAATTAGTTTTTTGGTCTAAGTCTGAGAGAGATCAATCGGATTCTTTTTAGAGGTAGAGACATATGAAGTGGAAATATATCAAAATGCAGTCAGATACAGATACTACTTACAACTCACAAGTTCTATACTAGAGTCTGAAATAGGTGAATTAGGTTCTTACCAAAGTCTGAGAGATGAATCAAATTCTTTTTAGAGTTAGACACACACTTTTTAGAGTTTTAGAGTTTTTAGAGTGGAAATTTATCAAGATTCAGTAAGACACGGACACTACTACCAGCTGACATGTTGTATATTAGCATCTGATCCAGGTGGATTTTTTTTTATCAGAGTCTGAGAGAGTTGAATCGGATTCGTTTTAGAGTTAGAAACATATGAAGTAGGAATTTATCAAGATTCAGTCATATACACACTACTACCTGCTCACAAGTGGTATGCTAGAGTCTCTAAATGGTGAATTAGGTTTTTATCAAAATCTGAGAGGGATGAATTGAATTCATCTTAGAGTTGGAGACATATAAAGTTTGAACTTTTCAAGATTCACTCAGACATAAACACTACTACCAGCTCACATGTGGTAAATTAGAAACTGAATAGGTGAATTAGGTTTTTTTACCAAAGTCTGAGAGAGGTGAATTGGATTTTATTTCAGAGTGCGAAATATATGAAATTGGAATTTATCAAGATTCAGTCAGACACAAACACTACTACCAGATCACAAGTGGTATGCTAGAGTCTGAAATAGACGAATTAGTTTCTATACCAAAGTCTTAGAGAGATATATCGGAATCTTTTTAGAGCTGGAGACATATGAAGTGGGAATTTATCAAGATTCTGACAGACACAGCCACTACTGCCAGCTCACAAGTGGAATACTAGAGTCTGAATTAAGTGAATTAGGCCTTTTGCCAAAGTTCGAGAGAGACGACTCGAACCCATTTTAGAGTTAGAGACATATGGTCTGGAAATTTATCAAAATACTGAAACTATTACCAGCTCACAAGTGGTATACTAGAGTCTGAAATAGGTGAATCAGGTTTTTTTACCATAGTCTGAGAGAGGTGAATGACGTTGGAATTATCAAGAATCTGTCAGAAACAGACACTCCTACCAGTGCACAAGTGGTATACTAGAATCTGAAATAGGTGAATTAGGTTTTTTACCATAGTCTGAGAGAGGTGAATTGGATTCTATCTAGGATTTAGAGACATGGAATTTATCAACAATCATCAGACACAGACACTTCTACCAGCTCACAAGTGGTATACTAGCATCTGATGTAGGTGAATTAGCTTCTTTTTTTACCAGAGTCTGAGAGAGTTTATTCGGTTTCGTTTTTGAGTTAGAGACATATAAAGTGGAAATTTATGAAGATTCAGTCAGATACACACTACTAACTGCTTACAAGTGGTATGTAAGAGCCTTAAATAGGTGAATTAGGTTTTCGTCAAAATCTGAGAGGGATGAATTAAATTCTTCTTATGCCTGGAGACATATGAAGTGAGAATTTATCAAGATTCGCTCAGACATAGACACTACTACCAGCTCGCAAGTAGTAAATTAGAGTCTAAAATAGGTGAATTAGGTTTTTTTTACCAAAGTCTGAGAGAGATTAGTTGGATTTTATTTAAGAGTTCGAGGCATATAAAGTTGGAATTTATCAAGATTCAGTCTGACACAAACACTTCTACCATCTCACAAGTGGTACACCAGAGTCTGAAATTGGTGAATTAGGTTTTCACTAAAGTCCTAGAAAGAAGAGCCAGATTCTTTTTAGAGTTAAAGACATGTGAAATGGGAATTTTTCAACATTCAGTCAGACTCAGGCAATACTAGCAGCTCACAAGTTTTATGCTAGAGTCTGATATACATGAAATTGGTTTATATCAAAGTACGAAAGAGATAAATCGGAATCTTTTTAGAGTTCGAGACATATGAATTAGGAACTTATCAATATTCAGTCAGACGCTTCTACCAGCTCACAAGTAGTTGAAATAAATTTTACCGAAGTCTGAGAGCGATGAATCAGGTTAATTAGGTTTTTACCAAAGCCTGAAAGAGATGAATCCGATTCTTTTTAGATTTAGAAACGTATGAAATGGGAATTTGTCAAGATTCGGTCAGACACAGATACTACTACCAGGTCACAAGTGATATACTAGAGTCTGAAATAGGTGGATTAGGTTTTTACCAATGTTGTTTACCAAGAGAGATGAATTGGATTTATTTTAGAGTTTAGTACGTATGAAACTGGAATTTATCAAGATTTAGTCGGACACAAACGCTACTACCGGCTCAAAAGTGGCATACTAGAGTCTGAAATAGATGAATTAGGTTCTTAACAAAGTCTGAGAGAGATGAACCGGATTCTTTTTAGAGTTAGATATATATGAAATGGAATTCATCAAGATTCAGTCAGACACAGACACTACTACTTGCTCGCAAGTTATATACTAGAGTCAGAGATAGGTTTTTATCAAAGTCTTTGAGAGATAAATTGAATTATTTTTGGAGTTAGAGACATATGAAGTTGGAATCTATCAAAATTCAGTCAGACAGAGACCCTATAACCAGTTCATAATTTATATACTAGGGTTTGAAATAGGTGAGTTAGGCTTTTACGAAAGTCAGAGAGAGATGAATCGGAATCTTTTTAGTGTTCGAGACATATGAAGTGGGAATTTATCAAGATTCAGTTAGACACAGACGCTACTGTTATCTCACATGTGGTATACGAGAGTCTGAATAGGTAAATTACTTTTTTGTTAAGTCTGAGAGAGGTGAATTGGATTCTTTCTTCAGATAGACATTTCAATTGGGAATTTATCAAGATTCAATCTGACACACACACTACTACCAGTTCACAAGTTATATGCTAGAGTCTGAAATAAGTGAATTAGGTTTTTACCAAAGTCTGAGAGAGATGATTCGGATTCTTTTTAGAGTTTGAGACCTGTGAACTGGGAATTTATCAAGATTCAGTCCGTCACATGCTATGAACATACTATGATCATTCGTAAAACCTATCAAAGATTTTTTAAGTGATAGCTTAAGATGAAGACTTAATTCGTAATTATGTTTTATTTCAAACGTAAGACCTTATTCGAATTTGGCGCTAGAAAATCCCATTGAAGCAAATCATGAAACTATTGGATGAGAAACAAGAATTGAATTAACATCAGTAAACCATGACTATTCTGTTTGTTGTCTGGGCACTTGCATTGTTGTCTGTCTGCATGCCTCTGTGTCTGTCTTTGTGTGTCTGACTCTGTGTATGTGTGTGTGTTTTTGTCTCTCTCTCTCTCTCTCTCTCTCTCTCTCTCTCTCTCTCTCTCTCTCTCTCTCTCTCTCTCTCTCTCTCTCTCTCTCTCTCTCTCTCTCTGTGCCTTTTTTATTTCCGACTGTGTATCTGTCTGTCTCTGTGTGTGTCTTTCTTGATTGTGTGTCTGACCCTGTGTTTTTGTGTTCATCTCTGCCTTTGTGTCTGACCGTCAGTTTGCCTTTCTCTGCGTCTTTCTTTGTGTGTTTATGTGTCTGACTCTGTGTGTTTGTGAGTTTTTTGTCTCCGTCTCACCTTGCCTGTGTGTCTGACCGTCAGTTTGCTTGTCTCTATGTATGTCTTTGTGTTTTTTTTTGTCTGACCCTCGTTGTTTGTGTGTTTTGCATATATGCGTCTGTGTCTCTGACCGTCTGTTTGACTGGCTCTGTGTCTGTCCTTGTGTGTTTTTGTGACTGTCTCTATGTGTTTGGGTGTGTTTTTGTATCTCTCTCTCTCGTGCATGTGTGCCTGACCGGCTGTTTGTCTGTCTCTGTTTCTGTGTTCGTGTGTTTGACTCTGTATGTTTGTGTTTGCATTTTTGCGTGTTTCTCTCTCTCTCGCTCTCTCTCTCCCTCTCTCTCTCTCTCTCTCTCTCTCTTTCTCTCTCTCTCTCTCCCTCTCTCTCTCTCTCTCTTTATGTTTGGCCTTGTGTCTGACGTCAGTTTAGCTGTCTCTCTGTCAGTGTTTTTTGTCTCAATCTGTCTGTTTGTGTATGTTTCTCTCTCTCTCTCTCTCTCCCCTCTCTCTCTCTTTCTCTCTCTTTCTCTCACTCTTTGTTTCTCTCTCTCTCACTCTGTCACTCTCTCTCCCTCTCTCTTTCTCACTCTCTCACTCTCTCTCCCTCTCTCTTTCTCTCTCTCTCTCTTTCTCTCTATCTCTCTGTGTCTGTGTGTCTAACTTTGTGTTTGCTTATCTCTGTGTCTCTCTTTGTGTGTTTTTTTCTGACTCTGTGTGTTCTTTTCTTTCTCTCTCCCTATATTTCTTTCTGTACCTGTCTGTCAGACTGTCTGTTTTCCTTTCTGTGTGGCTGTCTTTGTGTTTTTGTGTGCCTGACTCTGTGTGTTTGTTTGTATTTGCGTGTCTCCGCTTTGGTATTGGTATTTTTGGGGAAAAAGTCAAGCAGCCTGGGTGGAAACAAAAACATGTTCCAGCAATTCTGGTTGAAACATAAGAATGAGAAAAAAAGCAATTCCTCTTTGGTGTTGGTATTTGGAAAAGATCCAAGCAATGCTGGTTGAAACAAATGATGAGAAAGGAAACAAAGCATTTCCGTTTTGGTATTGGTATTTTGAAAAAAAAGACCACAACTCTGGTATGAACGTAGATAAGAACGACCATTATCCAGGTTTTTTTTTGTTCTTTACCCTATGTTACAGGGCTGTGTGAAAAACTTGTAAGAATTTTACAAAATAATGGTTTAAAGGTAGCTTTAAGATGTAGTAATACTTTGGCTAGATTTTTAAATTCTGGACAGGATTTTATTTTGTCTGAGAACGCATCTTTGATTTCTAGGGACTCATGTTTAAAGCAAATTTTCAGGGAAAAATCGAAATTAAAAAAGTTTACTCAAGAATAATTCCATAAACAGAGATACAGGTGAATTTGGATTGAATTATTTCAATCCAAAAATCAAAAATTGATATTTTACTGAGGTCACATTAATAAATCTCATTTCACCTAAGAGCTTTGACCTCATTACACTGGATATTTCAGATAAATCTAATGAACCGGAACCGAAAAGGTCAAAGAGATTGGCTTCCGCTGTTGCATTGAAAAAAATGAGAGCAAAAAACTATATGTAATTAGTTTATTGGGTATAAATTTTGTAGTTTCAACTGATGTCTTTTAGTTTTACTACTGATGATGGGACACAGTATATGTGTCCGAAATATTCAGTTTAAGTTTTATATTTGTTGCACTGTCTATTAAAAGGTTTCATCCCTATTTTGAACTGTTATATTTTCCTCTGGTTTGAACATAAGAATCAGAGAAGAAACAAAGTAATTCTGCTTTGATATTGCTATTTTTATGAAAAAAAGAAAGTCGAACAGCTTTGGGTCGAACATAAAACGAGAAAAGAAACAAAGAAATTCTGATTGGGTATTGGTATTTTTGGGAAAAAAGTAAAAAAAAACAACTCTGGTTGTAACAAAAGAATTATAAAAAAAACAAAGCAATGCCGCTTTGGTATTTCTATCTTGGAAAAAAATCGTACAACCGAGGTAGAAACAAAAGAATGAGAAAGAAACAAGCCCATTCCGGTTGGGGATTACTATTAGTAGAACTTTTCCTCTGAATTCTGATTTTTTCAATAAATTTCTAGAAAATACTAAGAGAACACGTTTTTATGATTCAAATATATGTCACATAATCAGGGATGCTTAGCCCTGGTTAAAAAGGCCTGTATCCATGAAAATTTCAAAATTTTGCAACGGGCCAGTCATAGATTGCCACGGTGGCATGAACTGCCATGGGATATCACGAGGCGGTTGGCTTGTGAAAACACAAACAAGTTCGAAAAAATAAAACAATGGAGTTCAAACATCATTTTTATCAAGAAAATGTCTGAAAATGCCTTAGAAATGACAATATGTGCCACATGCATGCCATGGGGCAGCTGCGTATTGCTACGGTGCCGTGAACTGCCTTAGAGTATCATGATCTAACAACGAAATGGTAAGTTCCTACTGTTCAAATAAAAACGTCTGTTGGGATATTCTTGCGTCTTAAAACGTTTAAGTGATGAGTGTAATAGGGTGTTACAAGTCATCAGAAGAAACGCTATTGGGAATATTCATTTAAGTTTAAACGGTAAATTTTAGTTTATTCGCTTTATAAGGCTATTTTTGTCAGAAGAAACGTTATTGGGAAATTTCCTTTAAGTTCAAATGATCAATTTTAGTTTGTACGGTTTATATGTTTAGTTTTATAGAAGAATAGCTGAAAATGCTTTAGGAATAGTTATATGTACCACAGGGCAGCCACATATTGCCACGGTGGGACGTGAAGTGTGTTGATGTTTGAAAATCGAAGAAAATATCCAAATCAACGCTTCAAATTGTGGTTTTGCTCAAAACAAGATGAAAATAATCGAATGCATGCTTCAAAACGAGTTGCGTTTGTTTAAAATGTGGATATATATGACAAAAATTAATTCTTGCTGGAAATACAATGCAAGTGGCATAGAGTGCCACGTGCCAAGAACAGTCATGGTTCATGGATGATAATTCAAATTTTGTCATCTCATCTAATGGTTTCATCATTTGCTTCAATGGGGTATTCCCTCAAAAAAATCGGATTAGGTGTTACCTCTGTCATAAAATAAAAGTTACGAATTAAATACTCATCTACACTATCGCTTAAAAAAATCGTTGATATGTTTTACGAGTAATTTTAGTATGATTCCATGCTTCCCTTGAATTTCCATGGACTTGTGGGATATAAATCAAATAAAAATAGTATTACCCTCATTTAAATTTACATAGTATAACCCTGATCATTACTTCTAATTGATTTTTTCTTCCATGGGAATTATTTCTGGGGATAAGGAACACGCGATCCGTAGCTTACGGAGAAAAGGGGATAACGTCATTAAGATCAAGAAGCCTATTTCATAGAATCTGTTTCCTGGAACATAATAACATCAATTGCATGTTGTTTCAGGTGACGAAGGCGTCACTCTTTAGGCGAAATTTCATGTCTTATGTTCGATTCCTACACCGGAGAAAAACCTTTGATGACAGATTATAAAGGTCCCTCGAATCAAAACGTCTTGTTTAAGCGGCTTGGCGAATGCCTTGATGATGCATCTCGAGGAAAAAACGCATCGAAAAAAAAAACTAAAAAAAATTATTGAAACAGAAAAGAAAGCTTCTCGAAGAAAAAAAGACCTTGAAGAAAAAGAAATCTCGAAGAAAAAAACGCCTTGAAGGAAAAATATCTCAAATAGAATACGTCATCCTCAGTTACATCCGGGGAATTCCTCACTTGACTAGCGAGCCTTGAAGAAACAAGTCTTGAAGAAATCTTGAAGAAAACCTTTGCATGAATAATTCTATTACGTAACAACCGAAAAAATCTTGAAGAAAAAACACTTTCTATAATATCACGTAATACCCAGTTGTACATAATCAATAATAGCGGCGTCTTGAAGAAAAATCAGTAACATCTCCTGGTTGCTAGGGACCTATAACTGGTTTTTAGGGTGCTTCAACAAATATTTTTTTGATCAATATAGCATTGATGTGACATTATTCTGCCACAGTTTATAGTAGACAGCCAAAATTTTATGTTTAATGAATTAAATACTCCAACAGCCATAAGGACTTAAAGTTTAAATCAAGATTATATATAAGCAGATAATGTATATGCTTCTTTAAACAAGAGTTGAAATTTTAATTTTTCAGATTTAACATCAAGGCTTCGTGGAGCATATCTGGGAGAACAGCATTAATTACGCCTCTTTTTTCAGAATAAAGGGAAATGAAGAAACTTATACTGTTTTTTGCGAGCCCTGTAGGTCGACATGGTTCAAGGTCAGTTGTCAGATTTTTTTCATCCAGCTTGCCTTCGAGGAACCAAGAAGGTGGAACCAATGAAAGGGAAGTGATGTATACGGGCGGACTTACGAAACAAGTTAAAAATCTAAAAGCATTTTCCTTTGCAACTAGTATTGCTGGAATTACCATCCAACCTATAATATTTCAAGTAAGTTGATTTTTTTTATCACTAGACCAAGTACGTACGTAGAAAATTCTTTCAGTGGACGCCTAATAATAATTAAGAAAAACTATTGGAAATTAAAATAAACAGCCAAAAATTTTGGAAAATTTAGGGTTTCAGGGAGAAGATCCAAATCATGATGTCTTTCCTTAGCGTACGTACCTGTCAAAGAATATTCCGCCACGCCATGGAGCAGATCTGATTCTATGTTTCAATAAATCAGAAAACAACAAGTTTTTTTTCAGATGAAAGTAAGGAGCAACACTAAAACTCAAAACGAACAGAAACTATTTAAAATGTGAAGAAGTTGCCCCCTCCTCAATACCTTACTATTCTCGCTAAGGTTTTGAGCACTTTTAGAAAACTTCCTATTCTAATTAGACAGCCACTGTGTTTCAGGAGTCGTTCCTTAAAAAAATGGGACAAACAGTCAAACTTTTTCGTAAATAGTAAGGTATTGGAGAAGGGGGGGCAACCCCTTCATACATGGAATAAGTTCTCTTCGTTTTGAGTCGTAATGTTCCTCCTTACTTTCAGTAAAAAAAAATTGTTTTTTCTTTTTTTTTATTTAATCTCTGATCGCATTTCAAATAACGCTGGTGGATCTGGCTCATCCTCCTTGAAAATTCCCTTCCCTTGCGGGAAACTCCTCCGTGGAAAGTTCCTTCCTTGTAAAATACAACCCTCCCCCTTAAAATTCCCATCTGACAATTCCATCCTCGCTGTAAGTTCCCTCTACCTCGTAAAATTTCTTACGGACGATTCAGCCTGAAAAATTACCCTTAGCTTACGTTCACCTGACTGAGAAACCTACTAAGTTTCCTAGGAAGGATGACAAACCCCCTATAGAACTGACTGAACCTGACTATTGTTGCCAATGTTTGGATAAATTGTACTGGTTTTCTAACCAAATTGAACCCGCATTTTTTTTTGCACAATTATAAAGTTCTATTTCAGTATCATGAGCCTTTTGACAGGCAACATATTTAAGTCGTTTAAAGAGTAAAAGGGTTAAAGGTGCATTGTAGGGTGTCGAGGTTCAGTCTGTAACTTTTGATTATCATATCTTACTTCTGAACCACCATTGCAGCTTTCGTTTCCGCATACATTTCGTTGTACTTACGTGTTGTTCTATTTTCTTATGTTGTTTTCTTTTCTGATGTTTATTTCTGTTTTCTCTCTTTTAACTCCAATATCCTCACATTGTTTTTATGTAGCAGATTATAAATAAATTATTATTATTATAGGTACTTACTAGTTGGATCCTTTGAAGGTCGGGTGACACGTTTTCCTTATAGGGGGGGGGGGACTTTGAATGAATCTGAGGCACATATGTTGGTTAGAATAGCTAGAACTCTAGTGCTAGAGGTTCCAGATAAAAGCACGCTTTAGGTTGAATTTTTCTTTGTTGCAGTTTTATTAAAGCCTAAAACCATAAATATGTGTCTCCTCTCTTATATAATTCACTTCAAAAGGGTAGTTTTTTTCTGTTTTGAGCACGGAGGACGGCTTTGCGGAGTTCCTTGTCCGAATGTCTCCTTTGTCTTTCCGCTTTTTACAAATGGCTGAAAACCACCTCGTTTCTTGTTTTCTTGATTATTTTTATATTTTTTTTTTACCTAAATCAAGGACGTATTTAGGGTTTTGTTCGGGAGGGGGGAGGGACTGCAAAAAAACTTAAAAAAATACATCAAAAAGTTGTTTATTTTTCTTTTTCATATATATATATATATATATATATATATATATATATATATATATATATATATATATATATATATATATATATATATATATATATATATATATACTAATTACTTTTACTAATTGAAAAAACGTTTAGGAGGGGCCTCGACCTGTGACTAAAAGGGTATAGTTAAAATTTGAAAAATTCCTCCTGTTGAACAATTTGCGCCTCACTAAGGCTGAATATGTTACCGGTTGTTATGTAATCTATACTGGAATAAGGCAATTCTTTTTTCAATTTATTTAATTATTAAATTATTTGTAATTATTTTGTTCTTTGAGCTTCGTTTGTAGAATGTGTTTTGTGTTGCTTATGCCTGCTGGCCTTTTGCTCTAAATCTTATCTTATGGCTGTGTCTATGTAATTTATGGCTATGTATTATGGATCGATGAATTTTATAGGTGTAGAACCATCATAAAAAAGCTATTTATTTTGGGATGTATAGGCCTATTGTTGTCAAAATACATTTTTTAATATTATAGATACTATCAGTTCCATTCAACCCTTACTTATATTTCGTTACTATGAACTGTTTGAAAATTACATTTGAGATCGAATTAGATTTTTTTTTTGTACTGATCTCAACAAAGCCCTAAAGAGTGTAGTTCGAATTTTGATACCTCGCTCTAGGAATAATTTGTCTTCTACGCTCGGAGTCTGTTATCGAAATTCTTTGTTGTCATACTATGACCTAGGATATATTTTATAATATATAGCTATTTGATAAAGTAAATATTACTTCACTAGCTATATGATTCTTTCCAGAAATTCCATGAAATTGGTTTTGGAGCTTCTTTGAGTATGGCGGGAATAGTTGGATTCTTCACGTTCGTAACTCCGTATTTGATACACACAGTCACTAAGAGATATGTCACAGAAATGATCTACGACCCAACAACAGACACGTATACTGCAAAAACTATCTCATTCTTCTTGAGAAAAAAAGAGGCAAGTTACCACCTCTTTAGAGGTTATTTTCTATTTAGTCGTGCGTAATTTGTAAAATAGTTGGGTGTTGAAAACAGCCCGATCGGTTTTTGAATCGACACACATACATGTTGACTGAAGAAAAACGTCCCGTAAATTACAGACATATTCTAATATATTCTAATTATATTCTAATAATATTATATTCTACATATTCTTATACATTATATTTAATTATATATTTATATTTATTTAATTATATATTAATTATATATTTAATTATAGCCTTAGTGAGGCGCACATATTCTATATTTCTTATATTATACGTATTCTAATTTTATTCTAATAATCATATTCTAATTTTGTCTTCAAGTAAATTCAAATATAAATATTGCATAAGTCGAAACATTTTTGATATTTATAATGCAATTTGCAGAAACTAGCTAGGGTTTGTTTTTAGAAAACCAATTAAGATGGATTGTAAACCCTCACTGGCTATATACGACGAAACAAAAATGAAGAAATAGAAGAACAAAAAAACCATAAGAATAATTTGCAGCCAGTGAATGAGAAAAACGAAAGAACGCTGATATTTCGGCGCTGAAAAAAAAAGGTTCAAGCCGTTTTAGGTGCAAAAAACAAATTATGCAAAAGAAAAACTAACCTTTAGAATAACCCAAGAAACAAAACCGACTTCATGAAAACTTGCAACAATTAATTAACAACTCATGGAGAAACAGGGACTTTCAATACAATCGCCCATATCCTTAGTAAAAATTAGGTTTCGTGTCGAAGGAGAATAAAAGTGGCCCTTATATTTTACGTCCAACTCGGTTCAAATATTTACTGTTTTTTGTTGCGGTAATGTTGTAATCGAAAATGGGACTTAAAAAAATGTACGTTAACGTGATAATTAATAAATGGGCTGAGATTGGACTTTTATTTGCATCTGATTTTAAATGGAAAAATTTTAAAACAGCAAAATACTGTTTCTAAATTCTTCAAAGGGAAGTGCATATAGAGAATGAAGCTTTTAGGAATGAGGGTCTAAATTGTTGCCTCTTGTAAGGTCTCCAAGGGAAACTGGCCTTTGATAAGCTTAGACAAACTATGTGTTATAAAGGCGAAACTTTACCACATGAATCTACAAAACAAACGAGGTCTTATTTAATTTATATTATTATTATATTATATTAATTTATTAATTTATATTTTTATTAATTTATTTAATTTGTATTATTTTATTAATTTATAATTATTAATTTATATTTTTATAAAATTATTAATTTATATTTTATAAATTATATTATTAATTATATTTTTATATTTTATATTTTCTTATTAATTTATATTTTTAATTTAATATTATTCAATTTATTTAAAAACCTACAGTCAAAGAACTGCAAACGGCAAATTGAGGACAAGATTCCTTTTTTGCCAGGGCTAAGACGGGTAGATTTCACGTCGAAGGGGAATAAAAACGGCCCTTATGTTTTGCATCACACTGGGCACTTATTTACGGTTTTCAGTTGCGTAATGTTGCAATCGGAAATGGAACTCGGAAATTGTATGTCAATGTTATAATTAATATAGGGGCCCAGACCGAACTTGTAAAAAGTTTCAAAACAGCAAAATGCCGTTTTTAAGGTCTCTAAAAAGGACTAAAACTTCAGGAATGGACGATGAGTCTAAACGAAGGCCTCTTGGAAGATCTTTCGAAATATCTATCTGAACCCCTTCCTACACCGGGGGGAATTGGCCTTTTATGAACTGGGACAAATTATGTGTTACAAAATTCGAAAGAAAACGCTTAAAATCCAATTTAAATCATTGAAAACTTATTTTCAAAAACAATAGCCGAAGAACGGTAAATGACAAATTCAGGGCAAAATTCGCTTGTGCCAAAGCTAAGGCAGATGGTAATTTACATAGTATCCTGTGGTAAAAATAAGTTTTTTGACTATCCCCCTCCCCCTCCAAATCGCTCTTCATGCCATGTTGCAGTGTTCCTCAGCCTTTACCTATATTATCCTTTGTAAATTGCGTTACCCAAATGTATGAAAAAAACATGTCCTCTGTATAACTGAAATATTAACAACTCGTTACCATAGTCTTTCCATTGTTGTTTTTTCCTCCCATGTTTCTCGTTTATGTCATTTTTATTATAGTTTTACCTTTAATATGATTGTCCTATTTACCTTTTTCAATTTTTACCCTTGAAACTTGTCTTTTATTTATATTTTCAAGGAATTTTTGTTTTTGTCTCTTCACATTACCTTTGAAACCTGTTTTCAAAACGTTTCTTTTTGTGTTCGTTTTTATTCACTAATGGGAATTTGTGACGTCGTATTTTTACCCTTCTTTTGTTAAGATTCACAATATAACCCTTACTAGATTTGAGGTGGCGAGAGTAACCCTTTGTTACCTAGCTCGCTGTGGCAACCTATTTCAAGAAACTTGCTGTTAAGAATAGCCTAAATATCAGAATATTTAGTGAGCTTTATCCGGTGATCAGCTGCCCCTTGAAATAAGCTCTTAGGAGGAAAAAATGACCAGAAAGCCCTTTTTAACTGTTTTTAGGAGGGTTTCAACTGACTTTATGGTAGACTGAAATTAATATCGTAATTTAGTCAGACATATGAGTATTCGCTGATACCGCAAACCTTGGTATTAAAAAGAAAAAAATGTAGTGGAAAGTAATTTTTTCACTTTAAATTTTTATTTTATTTTTCTTCTATAGTTTTAAGCTTTTCAATCATCGCCTTTTATCTATGTAGGCTTTGTTTTATCTTGACTGTTTTAATTATTGTTTTACCTATATATTTTGTTTTCTACGTTTTTCGCAGTCTGTTTCCTTGATCTTTTCTTCCTTTTTTGTGCTTCTCTTTGTACTTTTTTTTCTCTCTCTCTAAAGAAATTGATGCAAGCAAGTGTTAGCCTTCATACACAGTCCATTAATTAAGTATACTTCAGCTGCTAATATCTTTATGAGAAAAAAAACGACCCCAGTTAAGGAGAGCACGTAAAAGAATTTTTTGTATAAAAAGGGAGTTTTGAGATGGTTTGGCTCTATTGTGGTTTTCAAAATAGAAATTGGGGGTAAAACATGGAAAGCACCGGATGATTTGCCCCCAACCACGCAGTGCACTCCCGACCGAAGGCAGTGAATCAGGAGATTGGTACCTGCGCAACACAGACCATTAGTTAGTATTCGAAAAAGTAATTAGTTAAGTTAGTGGATCCACACACTTATGGGTCAAGGCTTAAGCCTTAGAGGCCTGTTGCCTTCACTCCACCCGCAAAAAATAATTATTGACTAGGCGGATAATAATAAATGCACCCCCCTCCCCTTCTCATACCAGCTATCAGACTCTTTCTTTGGTGCATCTGAAACAATTTTCACTGTTTTTATTTCAGATGACTTTCACTGCAAGAGACATAGAAGTACCAGACGTTCCTGGTATGTTTACTACAATCAAAGTTCACAAAAAACCCCTTCTCCTTACACCAGACGGATTTTATTCTAAGAAACAATATCTAAGAATAATGAAGCTAGATGTCCCCCTTGACTTTGAAATTGAAGAAGGAAAAGGTGAAAAGAAAGAGTCAACGTAGTATATATTTTGTAACTAAATAAATTTGTTTACTATTTAAATTTTCTTCTAAGAAGTTTCACAAGTTGAATACATGATGCATCATATCGTTGCGCCCTTAGACGAAAGGATTTATCTTGCATCCACTTTTTTTCAAAATTAATTAGAAAGTAAAAAAATTACACTTATAACTATAAACAAATACTGGCTACTACTCGATTTATTTTTAAAGCTAGTTTTTTTTATCTCTTTTTTTTTTCTTTGATAGCTCCGAAAAACTTTAAGGCAAAGCATAACAAAGGATGCTCCTCCCAAACCTAGGTAAAAAGACCAGAATAGCTATGATTGGAAAAAAAAATCAATCGCTATCATTTTTATATTTAAATTTTTTCATATCTTTTTATTTTTAATAATTTTTTGATTAACTTGTACTTATTGTCTTATAATTTTGTTATTTTTAAATTATGTAATGATTTTGTTATTATGAATTTTTTTTAAGGCAAAATTTCCAAAATAGTTGTAAAACCCTGTGAAACCTAGTTGTGAAAACGTGTCCTCCCTAAAGAGAATTTCAAGCGGGCGAAAAATGAGATCTATTTTTGGCTAGGTCGGAAACATAAAGGGAAAAACCACGAATCTCCACTGAAGAAAAAAAGCAATTTTGATTTGTTTTGGCAGAATTGGGCTTTGCATTATCGCGTATAAGAGAAACTCTTCTCTGCTTTTTGTTTTTAAAAGACACGCGATTTACATGCCTTATGTATGTTTCTTGTGCCTGATTTATGACGGATTTATGCCTCAAAAAAGTTCCGTCGGTTATAAATTGAATTAAGAGCTGGACTGGCCTTTGAGTGGCATTTCGCTCGCTTTCGACCGCAACTGGTCATTAGGCATTGGAAGGCCTTGAAGAGTTCACACTATTCTCACACCAAGTCACAAGCTGTATCACGACTTTTTTTTTTAACTAATCTTAACCCATGCTTAAATCACCGATCTTCAGCAACCCCTAATGGCGGCAACTGGCAGGAGAATTTGCACACCCGTTAGGTTTCGAAAATACATTTTCTGTATTTTCGCTGAAAAATACATTTTGCCCCTTCTCCTAACTATTTGTGAACTGGCGCCGTTGCTTACCTCCCCCCCCCCAAAAAAAAATCAAAGGGATTATGGCAGTAAGTCCTTTTATTAAAAAAATTAATTTAAAACGCTAAAATTAATATATTTAACTTGTTTTTGGCAACGGCAGTTCGCACCAAGCTATTGACTTTCCTCCTTTTAGTAAAAAAGTTTCATCGTCTATCTCGTCCAGCAGTTGTACCTAGAAAAGAAAATTTTTTATCTTGAACCAAATCAGCCACTTTCTTTTGACGTACAAAAGATATAAAGCATAGACACATCAAACACTTGAACTTTTAAGTTTGTGACAACTCTATTTTTAAGACTTTGAATGCCATTGGTGACATCCCTCGAGCAATGCCAGAGCAGCGTTGGGCAGAAATCAATTTTCGATTCCTAACAATTGGTTTTTGATTTCCTCTTCGATTACGAATCAAATATAGACTGGACATCCATCATGTCATCTCATGACATCTTCCTTTTTTTTAGAAATTCTTGTTTCCTTCAATATATTTTTAGGAATAAAAGTTTCACATCTTTATCTTGGTGGGTTGGAAAGCGAACTAAATTCGGGCCTTTTCAGGGCCGTATCCAGAGATAGGGATACAGGGATTGAACTGTCTTGAAATAGTTCTCCAACTAGTAAACTGGGCATAAAAATGCAGGAAAAAAGCCTATTCTCCTAAAAACAAATGGTATTTCTCTGACTCGTAAACAAGTATTAGAAGTACAGGTAAAAAAAAAAAACCCCTTAAAACTCCCAAGATTCTTCAAGCAGAGCCCTAAAAAATTTAGGTAATCCCCCCTTTCCAGAACAAAAACTCAGGATACGGCCCCGGGCATTTCGGTCTGTAGTCCATACCCCATAGAAAAATAAAAAATGGTTGGATATCTTAAATACATATCGAACTTTACTAAACCGGTTGTTTGTTCCGTTTCATCATCTAGGAAAGATAACAAATCTAAACTCAGCGATTTAAATAAAAGCTGCTACTTCAGCTTCGTTGATGATATACAACCTCAAAATTCTACGCAGCATCTTCAAACAAAAACTTCACCTTTTTAAGGTGTTTGGTGTCATGTTTTCATAGCATATATTTTTGATTTTTCATCAACGCTTTTTTAAAGTTTGGTGCCCGATACTATTAAAAACTGTATAACTGTATATAGAGGCCTTTTTCATTAAAAACTGATCTTCCGATTCATCCTAATTTTCTTTCAAATATACAGAGTCGGTATATATTTTGATCACAGTCGGTATATCAATAATGTGATCAAAAGGGGTGGAGGCGACCAGGGCAAAATGCCCTAGACGTCACGGCGGAAGGGGGGTACCACAGATGGGGGGACCGTGGCTGGGGTGAACCCATGTGGGGTCAAGACTAACCTCTCAACGGCCTATTGACTCCACAACCCAAAAAAATTGGCTGGATTCAATACTCCCAGCCATATCCTTTCCATTTCCTTCTACTACTATATACTCCAGCTTGACATTCAAAAGATAGAGAAACTCCAACCACTGTCTACTCCAATCCGGACAATCTTCAACCAGATGTGTTCTTGTTTCAACAGTCATCTTGCAATTTTGGCATAAAGGCAAATCAACCCTCTTGATTCGAGAAAGGATCTTCCCGTAACTCCCTATTCCTGTTATGGCTGCAGTTATTATTCTCATCTCCGACATTCTTAACTGAAGTATATATTTGGTGAGTATGGAGTTAAACTTTGGGACTACTTCCTATGTTTTATATTCTACCTTCATATTCAAGTTTTATTCCATTCTTCCGTTGCTCCGTCTCTTCACTGCCGTTTTCCAGCAGCCCTGAGAAATGGGGACAAAATGTTCTGGTCCTTATTCTATCACTGATGTCCCAGCTGCCCTTCCTGCCATATCATTACCCTCGGTCCCAGAATATCCTTGGACCCACACCAGAGTGATTTGGTATCCTTTGGTTGCTAGATTGTTCAGTGCTCCATCGAAATTCAATTCACTTGTTTGCCGACTCTATATATTCTGAAGAGTCTTAAGACATGCCTAGTTGTCTGTTAGAATACATGTGTCTCTACTTCTGCAGTCTTACCCAGGTGGTAACTAACTATCTCTTTATCCACTTCGGGTGTATTTAGGTATATTACAATGGAACTCCCCGATTTCCTTTCGTCGTGAACCACAGACAAGAAACCAGACGTGAAAAACAGACGAAAAACTTTGCAGTTTCTAAACCAGCCATCTCTCATCTTAAAAAAAGAAGAAGAAGAGAATATTGCACAAATAATGTGGCATGAGCATAATAGCTGAAACATTAAGGTTTGTTCACACCAATTGACTGGTTCTTGATCTAAGTGTGTGCCCAGCCTATACACTAACTCTCTATGTTTGCGTTTAATAAAGCAAAGCGTCTCGTTACTTTTGAAGAGCAGCTCCATTTCCTGTCCCTTTTCTCTTCTATCCTTTATTGGAATCTGGTATTACCTCTCGGTTTTTATTACTGGGACGATATGATCCTTAGACATTTGTAACTCTTCACATTTAAGCATCAATAAGTTGCAGATATCGATGTGGCTTTTAATTTCCCTCTTTCGTATCTGCGGCCTATTAGTCCATTGACCATTTATTTGTATTCTGAATACACTTTTTACTACTTTTGTCTCTAGAAGTTTTTTGAGGATTGAAGTCCTAGTATTTTTTTTTATTAATAATGGAGATATTATATTATATAGCTAATATATACAGAAAAAGCTCGAAACCCAGAATTCTGTGCTTGTATGGCTACTCCTAGAATACTCTACATTACATATATGCACCGCGTTCTACCTCCTATCTACCAAAATACCAACAAAATATTATAATTCTGCTCGAGAAAAAAAAAGCTCCGTTGATGCCATGGCCGTTCCCTGGTATGCAGAAGTGATCACCAGGCGTGTAAGTCTTCGAACACATTATTAGAGGGGTAATGCGGCTTTTAATTTGAGTCAAAAAGGCCCATGCCACTTCTTCATATGACAGAATCGGTCTTATTGTATTCTCGTATAAATACATAACCATAATTAGATCTAGGCCCCATTCCTTCCCCACCGTCGATTGGTACTGGATTAAGCAAGCTGTAGCTTTTCAAGCCTTTTCTTTGCAGTGAAGCTTTCTAGCTTAACTGATGGTCTAACACGACCCCAGAGTACTTCACCCGTCTTTTCACAGAAATCGGGTGGCCATGTATTTTTAGAGAAAAAGCAACTTGCTATTTTCTCCTTCTTATAAAAACTTATTTCGCTCTTTCCTGGAACTTATTTCGCTCTTTTCTGGTGTTTTGGCAGCCATAATTGGGTTTCATCCAGTATATCCTCACCCATACCAAAACAGAATTTCAGACACTTTCCTCTCAATAGCGATACAAGATCATCAGCATACGCTTGGGTATATCCTGGATGCTGATCTAAAGTTTTCAGAAAACTGTTCATAATAAGATTCAAACATATATAGAGAACTTGCCCCCCCCCCTTGCAGGTGCCCCTTATGGGCAGTTTTAGATAATTTGTCAACCTTCAGATCTAGGACAATTGTCGAGTTCTAAGCATACGGGATTTCCATTTCTAAATATATCGAATATAAAAACATAATGAAAATATAATATAAAAATATAGAATACAAAAACATAATGAAAACAGAGCATAAAAATATTAATAATAAAATAGAAACTATAATAAAATTCATTTTAAGTTACCGATCAAAGATAACATTTATTTTCAAACAAATACAAAGTAGAGACAATAGGGAAAATCTTTTTAAGACAGTGGAAACCAGTTCTGTGGAACTGATTTCTACTGTCTTAAAAAGATTTTCCCTATTGTCTCTACTTTGTATTTGCTTGTTATGGAAAGGCAGTGTGGTCTTCGTCGCTATTTTCGTCTAGCTAATATTTATTTTTGCTAGAAAACTACACAAATTCCGACTATGCATTTGAATTTTACATTTTCTTATCGCAAAGAAGGTGGTTACTAAGCCTCAACCTCGTAATTTTAAAATGCCATTCTATAAATGTGTTCATTGCGGGCACACTGTGAAAGTAAGATCTATCTTCTGAAGCTAGATTAAAGAATAATGGCTCAAAGATTGGATTATATTACTTTTAAATATTATTAAAAGTAATACCGTTTCAAACTGCAAAGCACTGAAAATTTTTATTCTCACAATTTACTGCTACAAAGTAGTGATAACTTTTAGTTTCACAATTTCCTGCTGCAAAACAGTGAAAACTTTCCATTTGACAACTTCCTGCTACAAATCAATGAAAACTTTTAATTGCACAATTTTAATTTTTAACTTCACAATTTCCTGCTACAGTGAAAACATTTGATTTTACAATTTCTTGTTGCAAAGCAGTGAAAACTTTTCATTGCACAATTTAGTGCTACAAATCAGTAAAAACTTTTAATTTCACAATTTCCTGCTACAAAGCAGTGAAAACTTTATATTTCACAATTTCCTACTACAAAACAGTGAAAACTTTTAACTTTACAATTCCTGCTGCGAAGCAGTGAAAACTTTTAATTTCACAATTTAGTGCTACAAAGCAGTGAAAACTTTTAATTTCACAATTTCCTGCTGCAAAGCAGTGAAAACTTAATTTCACAATTTCCTGCAGTATAGCAGTAAAAAATTTAATTTCACAATTTCCTGCTACAAATCAGTAAAAACTTTTAATTTCACAATTTCCTGCTACAAAGCAGTGAAAACTTTACATTTCACAATTTCCTACTACAAAACAGTGAAAACTTTTAACTTTACACTTTCTGCTGCGAAGCAGTGAAAACTTTCAATTTCACAATTTAGTGTTACAAAGCAGTGAAAACTTTACATTTCACAATTTCCTACTACAAAACAGTGAAAACTTTTAACTTCACAATTTCCTGCTACAAAGCAGTGAAAACTTTTAATTTCACATTTTAGTGCTACAAAGCAGTGATAACTTTTAATTTCACAATTTCCTGCTGCAAAGCAGTGAAAACTTAATTTCACAATTTCCTGCAGTAAAAAATTTAATTTCACAATTTCCTGCTACAAAACAGTGAAAACTTTTCATTCCACAATTTCCTGCTGCAAAGCAGGGACAACTTTTCATTTCAAATTTTCTGCTACAAAATAGTGAAAACTTTTAATTTCCAGCTGAAAAGCAGTGAAAACTTTTAATTTCAAAATTTCCTGCTGCAAAGCAGTCAGATGCAGAGCGTCGGATTAAACTCGCGGCTGAGGGCATCAAATCAGAAGATCAGCACCTGCGCAAAGCGAACCGTACGTCAGCATGCGAGAAAATTTCGTTAGAGCTTAGTTTTGGTGGGATTATTGTTGCTTAATTTCTTCAATAAACTCCTAGTAGAAGTTTTTTATTTTTTTATTCTTCATTTCAGATTGCAAAACAACAGTATATGGCAATTAATCAGATATGACAATTATTCAAATTCTAATTTGATTAAAGCTGGATACAATCGTATTTATAATTAACGTTTGATGGTTCATTTCACGTTACTTGGCAAGATTCTGCCCTAAATTGAAATTCAATCTAGGATGTTTTTTTTTCTTAATCAGCTGTCTAAATATGAAATATTTATTAAAATGTTTTCCGAGTTTTTTTTGGCATAATATATGTATTTGCAACAAGGCAGCGCAAAAATCTTTTCTCGTCCAAACGTTAAGAACTTCCACTTCCTTAGTTCTTCCTTCATGTTTAAAATGCACCAAAGTTTAGATACAAAACCGAATTGATCTTACCGATTTTTAGGTGTCAAAAAATCAAATAAGCGCAAGGATTTAATTAGAACAGGGCTAGTTCCGACAGATATGACAATTTTCTAAGCATACAAGTTTTCTTGTCAAAAGCTAAGAGTTTTCACTACCTTGGCTTTTCCTTTATTTTTAAAATGCACTTCAGCCTGCTTAAAAAATCTTAAAAATGAGGGATAAAATCAGGAATTCAGTTTTTAATAAATAAAACTTTCACATGTAATCATGGAGTTTTTGGTAGTAGCGAGTACCAATCTAAAAACTGAAATAGTGGTGAAAAATCATCGAAAAATAAGCTGAAACGCATGACACCGAACAGCTTAAGACAGCAGGCAGCTTAAGCAGATTTTCTTCGAAGGTGTAGTTGTTTTCGGCAATGAACTGATTGCTAATGTTTGAATTTTGACGAACGAAAACGGTCTCAAGTATAACTGATTAGATTTGCTGATTAGATTTCACAGCTCAACATGGCAATCCTGACGAAAATATAATATCACCTTATCACTTTATAATTTTGAAACAAACGAACGAAAAACCATAGAAGAAGCTGGCATTTCCAAGTCATGCAATACGCCGGCATTGAATTATTATGATCTAAAGAAGAAATGATCAAAAATGTTTTTTTTTAGGCCAAACGAAAATGCTAAAAAGATACATAAAGCGAATATTTCAAAAGGACAACCGTCTCCTTTCTTCAGCGCAAACAAAATATATTTAAGGAAAATCCAAAAAAAAGAGAAAAGAACCCCCCCCCCCCAAAAAAAAAACAAAACAAAAAAACATGGAGAGTCAATGTGAAAAAACAAACCAATTCAAACCAATGAAAAACCAAAATTGAAAGATGAACAAAATCCAATAAAAAGTAATAGAAGAGTTAAAACCAAATACTGAACAACCAAAAAAAGCGAGTGATTCACCATGATTCGTTAGGTATTTGGTTTTAAATTCTTCTAATTTTGGCTTTTATTGGATTTCATTCATCTTTAAAGTTTGGTTTTTTATTGGTTTTCATTAGTTCGTTTTTTCAAATTGACTCTACGCGTCTATTTTTTTGGTTTCTTTGCATTTTTTTGGCATTTTCCCTAATATGTTTTTTGTTTGCACTGAAGAAGAGAGGCGGTTGTCATTAAAAATATTCGCTTAGTGTGTTTTTTTAGTATTTTCTGTAGGCCTTAAAAAAACCATTTAGATCATTTCTTCTTTATATTGTGGCAGGCCAATGTGGTTTTATAAATTATCTTTATTATTATGATCAAATCCGATAAACTTAAAAATTCTACCATTATATTTTTCTGGACGATGTCAGTATTTTACAAGTGAGTCTTTGAAATTTTACAGGCTGCTTTAATTTATCCATTCACGTTTTTTTTTTTTTTTTTTTTTTTTTTTTTTTTTTTTTTTTTTTTTTTTTTTTTTTTTTTTTTTATAACAAAATCCTAGCTATAGCTGTCTAATATCTAACCTGTTTTCTAACCAGGTGCACGGCAGCCTCTAGCGCATGAGGATGGACATCATTTTTCTGAAAAAGCGTTCTCCAAAGAGCATTTGCTAGGTCAATATCACTCCCTAAAAGACCTTCATCATAGGATAGTAATGCCGCAGTAAATTGATCACCAAGCTCACTGACTTGTTCTCTTCTGGCAGAACCTGTTCCTTCCTGTAACAAATCACCGTATAAACAAAGAGAATAAAAAAAACAGACTACATTCAATCAAGTTTAAGCTGATTCTAAATTATATTCACTGACTATTGCAAGGTAATTTGTTTTTCAGTTTGTTTCTTGCAGCAGGAGTAGAATCATATTTTAGAGTAGCAAAACAAAGCCTTAAAAGTAGAGTGTAAGAGTAGTAGAAAGTAAAAAAGGAGAAAGGGAATAAAGAAAAAGAAACCTTTTTTTGATGAAAGTCCTGATTTAGCAGGATTAGCAAATGGAATCCTTACCTCCCTTATATCTAGATGTTGCTGTGTACAACACAAAGGGTATAGCTCATGCAGTTCAAAAAATCGAGGATAAACTCGCTGTAAAAGGCAAAGCGGTCAATTTTATAGGTTAAGATGATTTTCGAGTTTCATATGAACTAGTGCTATTACTAATAAATCAGTGCATCACCAAACTGCATGACGAAAACACAGCTATTTATGCTCCTCCGCCACCTTAATCTATTGAAAGCCTCACTCTTTACTCTCACCATCAAGTTCCTTTATCCTCTTATCTTGCCACAATATTCGGAGACAACCCCCAACTTGGACACGAGCCAAGGTTAGAATGAGACAATTATGATGGTATAAACAAAAAAAAGAATTTCATCTGGAAAATTACTGACAAAAGGGTATATGAATTCAGCAATGGGGAAACTAATTTTCCTAAAATCGGCTGATAACCGATTTCCATTAATTGAGTTGTTCTCCAAGTTGTACGTCGAACACCGGATGAAAACCGAGCTGTTTGGGTAAAGAATTTCCCCAAAACTATAAAAAAGGCAAATTTATTTCTTCTCTTTTAATTAGAGACTTTCTCTGGCATAAATGCAAGAGACTCCTAGAAGAACATTCATATAAGAAATAACTGCAACCAAGTAAGAAAAGAACATGTCAAACAGGAGAAAACAGTTTTATAGGTAAACAGAAAGTACACCATAAGATACACCATACGATAAAGTACACCATAAGATAAAGGAAAACTACTGGCAAAGAACAAATCACGAATATAGTACCGATCAAATCAAGAATCTAGTAAAGAGCAATTAATGGATCTAGTAGAGAACGAACCATAAATCTATTAAACATAAAACCGGGAATCTAGAAAAAAAAAACACGAATCTAGTCAAGAGCAAATCTAGGTTGCAGTGATAGCTAGCAGCCTAGTAAGAGACGATCACGTCCCATAATAAGAAATACAGTAGCCGATAACTCACAAAAATAGAGTCAGATTGAAACACAAAGTATTCTATTTGAATTATCTTGTCCAAAACCCTTATAAACTTACAGCTTATTGTTTTGAATAACAAAGAAAATCCATGGGCTTGAAAAACAAGAAAAGTTGCTTCAACTGCAATATTCTGCATCGACGGTATCTTTTTTCTTTTTTTTTCTCTGCAGCTAGCTTGGCACTGGAACATTATAGAGAGCTGTTTAATGGCTCATTTTAAAGGAAATTGAAATGTTTAAAAGCCTCTCGTAAATAAAAAGGTTGTAACCATGTATGGTGTAAAAGTTAAAGCAATATTCTAATGTTAGCTATAATGACATCATTATATTTTTACATAAAGCTATAATAAAGAACGAACTCTAACCTATACTAAGTGGTTTACCTAAAGGATATAGTGAGAGACGATCATGTCCCATAGTAAAAAATAAAATAGCCCGTAATTCCTTAAACTAGGGTCACATAAAAAAGTTACACAAAGGATCGATAAATAGCTATATATATATAAATATATATATATATATATATATATATATATATATATATATATATATATATATATATATATATATATATATATATATATATATATATATATATATATATATATCATGAAAAGAGAAATCACCAATGCTACAGCACAAACACAAAAAAAAAAAAAAAAAAAAAAAAAAAAAAAAAAAAAAAAGGAGACAGAAGGAGAAAAGGAAGACTGTTTTCCTAAATTAGTGATTAATATAGACCAGCACTTGAATGAGGCCTTAACCCTACTCATCCATACAATCACATAGGTCAAACAGCATAGCCACACACAATCAACCATAAAGAATAATCCATGGACAGGCAGTCATGTCGTCAATAAGTATAAGTCGTGCCGCCTGAGGCCAACACACCTACGTACGCTCCTCCTCCATCCCAATCTATTCAAAGCCTCCCTTTTTACACCTTCCTAGGATGTTCCTATTTACTTAAAATATTTCTTTATGGCATCCTCTCGCCCCAACCTCGGAAGACCTGTTTCCGTTTAGCCCTAGACGGTTGGCCAAAAAGGGCAATCTTTGACAATCTGTCGTCCCTCGTCCGCAGAACGTGCCCTAGCCATCTCACCTTTGTTTCATTATAGTCCTAGAAAGCGGGATTGAACCGCACTTTTCGTGCAGCATACTGTCCAAAATACGGTCAGTCAGTCGGGTACCCAGAACAATCCGTAGGCAATTTCTCTGGAAACACGCCAAGCAAATTTTCATCCGCTTTTTGGAGCGCCTATTCTTCAGAGCCATATTTGACCGATGTCATGACTGTAACTTCCAACATTCTAATCTTGATTTGCATAATTATTTTCTTATTCTTCCAAACTTTTTTTAACTGTGAAAAAACCTGAGCCTTGGCCATTCTACTTTTAGCATCTTCACTGCTCCATCGCCTTTATTAGAACCAAAGTAAGTGAAGCTGTCCACCTGATTAATCTTTCCGCTACACGAGTCACGAGTCACGTGACTCGTGTCACGTGTTCATCTTCACTTATTCCTAGCCTTAGTGACGCAGTCTTGTTAAGATTTATTTTAAAGCCTATCCTAGCACTTTGAGCTTGAAAAACCTCAAAAGCTCATTCATTTTGCTCACACTTTCATCTAGGATGCTTAAATCATCAGCATGATCTAAGTCTAGGGGAGTTTTCCATCTCCCATTGCCTTTCCTGTGCTTCTTAAGACAAAGCCCATCAATATGACCCATATAAAGGGTGATAGAGCAAAACCCTGTTGAACTCCTGATTTAATTCGAAACCAGCTACTAACTTCATACAGTAACCGCAGCAGTATTATTCTCTTACATAGTACTGATCTCTTTAAGTATTTATCTGGTATACCATACAAGAATAAGACCTTTGCTAAAGCTCTTCTATCAACAGAGTCGAACACTTGCTCATAATCAATAAAATTGAAGACCAAACGTGTTTGACAACTCAGGCACTTCTAAATTATTAACCTAAGAGTGAAGAATTGGTCGACACATCCTCTACCTTTTCTAAAAACCTTTTCTTAGTCTACAGCCTCTCTCAGTCTAAAAAGTATCACACTACTAAGTAATTTGCGACCTACAGTGACCAGACTAATGTCTTGATAATTACACACTCACTCTTATCACACTTCTTACAGAGTGGCTTAATTAATATTTTCCTAAATAACTAGGTACTTCCCTTTTTCAAAAATCATATTTATAATCTTGAGTAAATTATTTCTAACCTCAGATACGTTATATTTAAAAAAAAACTCACTTGTCACACTATCAGCACATGGAACTTTATTATTTTTTAATCCTTTTAGTACTGTCGCTAATTCTTCCTCACAAAACAAATCTTCCTTCACGTCCAAAGTATCAAAAAACTTTTCATTTTACTCTTTATCTTTTCCAGCAACTCTATCTTGGTCTAGCATACTCTAAAAATAGTCTGCCCGCCTCTCTTTAACTCTTTCCTTATCACTAATTGTGGCCCCGTTCCTAACTTTAACTGGGGCAAGTCCAGATTGGCTACTCTGTCTTAATTTATTAACATGCCAGTACAATATTTTACTTTTATGCCGTCTAGTTGCATCTCCCAGATCCTCTGCAATTTTATTCATGGCCTCCACTTCCACCTCCTTAGTTAATATTTTAATGGTTTCTCCACTTTCTTTACATTCCTTTTGTTTTTATATGATCTATCACTCAGATTTTTCTTGTGCAAACCCGTGCTCCTCTCTATTAAACATAAAGCTTTTTCACTAATATTCCTAATTGCAGTCTAGTCGTGTAGTTACTAATGGTGTTTTCCCTAAGACACCATCAGCAACTTCAAAAACTGTTTTCCTCAGAATATTCCATCCATCTTCCACATTATCGAATTTTTAACTCTCCAGTTTAGTGTTCCACTGTTCCTGGAAAGTTTCCTGAAATTCTCATCCTAGAGTATATATATATATATATATATATATATATATATATATATATATATATATATATATATATATATATATATATATATATATATATATATATATATATATATATATATATATATATATATATATATATACTCATCATATATATATATATATATATATATATATATATATATATATATATATATATATATACATTTATATATATATAAACTTTTTCCCATGCTGACCAATGGTCTGCGTTGCGCAGGTACCGATCTCCTGATTCACTGCCTTCGGCCAGGAGTGCAATGCGTGAATGGGCGCAAATCATGCGACCAAACCATGTTTTTCCTCCCAGATTTCTTCAGGTATCCATTTAGAACTGGGTTGACTCTGCCTGAGCTTACAGAGTCACACCATTGACTCCCGTTCCAAGTTATGTAACCAGCGACATCAGGTCTCGAACCCCTGTTCTAAGGACTTCAAATCCTGTGAGCTAACCACTCAGTTAGGACGGCTCAAAAGGCGATATTTTACATAACATAAATCCTAAAATGAGTTAATGTTTTTCTAGAAAGCAAATTGCACAGATACCTTCAGTTTTGGTAATTTAAAAGGCGATATGTTACCTAACATTAATTTTTAAAAGCGTCATTATTTTTCTAGAGAGCAAATTAGTTGAGTCAAAAACACAAATTGTTCAGGTACATTCAGTTTTGGTAATTTAAAAGGTGATATGTCACACAACACAAGTTGTATAGGTTGTTGTTAGGGAACGCAAAATGGCCCAAACATGTCCACATGATATCTCAAAGGACAATACATAACACAACATAAATCTTACAGGTCGTTAAGTTAGAAAACGCAAACTCAACGCAACACATTGAGCGTGGTAATCCGAGAGACAGTTTCCATTAAACATTATTGTAGAGGAGAGCAGAAAATCTGAAAAATTATGTTTCAAGGTTTTTGGCTTTTATTTAAGAACGGTGTAAAAAGCTTTTTTTTTTTGTTTTGTTTTGTTTTTGGCATCCAGGATAAGATAATAACAACTTTGATATAGAAAACACTGATTTCTAACAATATCTGTAAACAAGACAAATGGACTAAACAAAGAATAAAATGTAACTTCTGTATACCTAAATCATAATTTTAACTAATTGACAGAATTTAAACACTTCATTGGATTCTATCAATCAGAACTTCAAAAGTACATTTTTTAAGAAGAGTTTCAGGAAATCAGAATTCAAAAAACTAATTTGTTTAGAAAAAAGAAAAAAAAACATATAACAATTTGAATTACTGCTGCAGATATGGAGAAAGACCATGAGATTTTTGGGGGAAAAAAGAGGACGTTTCTCCTAAAAAAAAAGTTATTTTAAACATTCTATAACAGAAACTCTGCCGAGCTAAAAACGGCGTTCCAAATGCAATTGGACAGTAAGCCTTCCAGTAAGCAAAAAGTTTGAAAAAGTGATTTTAACTTTTTCAACTCTGATAATAGTTTGAGTAATGAAGTTGTTTTTCTGCTGAAGATAGTTTTGGTTCAATGGCCTGTTTTTTTGGCTCAATGCTTACCAGTTTTTTACTCCTCGTTTGGACATCATTCCACATTGCCTCAACAATCATGTTTCTGAGGAACCTGCCATCATCTGGTATATCCATAGCTCTGACTAGTAGCATCCAGACGTGGAGCTCAGTGACCGTGAACCAAGAGTAAAAGGTATCTGGCATTTGGCAACCTATAGCGCAAAATAATGGTCGTTAACAGCAAAGTAAATATGGAGTTCATGTATTTGGAAAAATTTGTGGAGTTATGTGAAAGTATATAAAAAGGTATAACAGGTGGAATAGCAAGTGTAGGGAAACTGTAACCATATAGTTGCCTAAGGAACAGGGGGGTATGACATACAAAACTACTCCAAAGGGTTCTTTTGTTTAGATTCTGCTTAAAAATAAATGAAAAATCTTTAGCAAAAAAGGAAAAATCTTTCAAAAATGTAAACATATAACTTCACTAGAAAGCCTGGCATGCAAATTTAACAATATCATTAGCTTGTTAAATATCGGTTATTTTATTGTGTCCTTGCATATCCAGCACCCAACCTCACTCTTGAAAGGCATATGATATTGCATCTCAGTCCTAATTTTTTCTAGAAAATTTTTGAAGTATATACAGTCATAAACATATAAATGATTTTCTTGTTTTCAATTTTCATCTTGATTTTTGCGACTTGAAACCTTACAAGGTTAAAAAACAACTATCATAATGACATTTTTAATGACAAATTCAGACGGTTTGAACTGGACTTGTTAGGAATTTCAAAAATTCATATCCCATGAGTAGGAAACATGAAATTAGATTTTTGCTAAAAACATTTTAGCAAGCATAGTTTAAACTCATTGCTTGAATAATTGTCGTATACCCTTCATGTTTTTTTTTACTCCTGACTTATTCTTTTTTTTACTTACTTAAAAAAGGAAGTTTACATTTCACATTTGGTCACCAATGTTACTACCTAACACATCTTAAACAAAAATAAAAGAGTGACCTTACGCAGAAAAAACCTTCATGACCAACATACATATACAGGTATTCATTCAGGGTAGGCCCGAAGTAAAAAAAAAAAAATACATATCATAAAAAAATATAGGTAAAATTGCAACAATCGTGAGATATTTATAGGGATTGCCCAGGCATAAATACCTGGACAGACAACGTTAAATTTTCTTGTTCACCAAAAAAAAAAGATAATAAAACTTTTACTCCAAAAATGAATCATTGTTCAAAAAAGTAAGTCTGAAATACAGGAAAAAATGTAGAAATCTTAATCTTTTGTGCTTGAGTACATGTCCTGAGATAAATGTCTTGTCATTGTGGATACATGGATGGTTATTTTTGTTTAACAGAATTTGTCTAAATTTGATCAATCAAGTGAACATCTTCACTTACCTAGGTAGCATCATTAATAAAGACAGAGGGTGTAGTAAAGTTGTTAAAAGTAGAATAGACAAGACTCAAGGTGTTTTTTCAAAGTTAAAATAGTTTGGAAGAATAGGAAGATAAGTCTACAGACCAAGATTAGACCATTGTAAGCTACAGTGATGACATTAGTCAAGTATTGTTCTGAAGAATGTGCACTCCAAAAAACAGAGGAAGATTGGCTTAATGTTTTCCAGAGAAATTACCTACGGATTGTTTTGGGTACAGAACTGACTGACTATATCTCCAGCAGTTAGCTGTACGAAAAATGTAGTTCAATCCTGCTTTCTATGGCTATAGCGCGAGAAAGGATGATATGGCTAGGAAACGTTCTATGGATTAGCGATAATTTATTACCAAAGATTGTCCTTGCCAGTCAACCGTCTAGGGCCAAATAAAAAGCAGGTTGTCCCAAATGGGGTGAGAGGATGTTGTAAGAAAAGTTTTAAGGGAAATGGGAACCTCTTCGGATAGCATAAAGGGGGAGCAGTTGAACAGATGTGAATGGAGGAGAAGCGTGCACAGCTGTGATGGCCTCAGGCGGGGCTGCAGTGAGTTAGTGGCATGTAGCAGTTAAAGAAAACTACTTTATCTTTAAGTTTAATTTTGAGAACATGTCAGTCTCTGCCAGGGATGTTATTTGCTAGAGGACAGGGGGTAAATGTCCCCCAGGCCCCAGTATGCCCTCAAGCTAAAACCTAGCGTCTTTGACAATCTTGTCAAAACTAAGAAAAGGCTTTATAATTCAAGCATCCACAAAAACAGATCAGTTTTTTTATGGCTCTCTATTCTTCACTGTCATTTTCACTTGACTTAGGAAAGTTGACTCCAATTTTGCCCACACCCAAAAAAAAGAATAGATTATGCCGCTGGCTCCTGCACACGTGGGAGAACCCTCCCTACTTAGATCTTTCTAGGAAAATATGAAAAACTAATGTCTTAAATTGTACTGGGTATATGTTACCCATATACAACAATGCTCTTGAGCCCTGCTTCACCAAGACCTATTCCTTACAGAAAATAAGGTCAATTACTTGCTTTGATATTCAGCAAACTGAAAGGCGTACAAAGTAAAGTTACACGATGGGAAGTTGTGTGGTAGGAAATTAAATTATAAATGGACTAAGTTTGGCTCAGTTGTAGGGAAAGTAGAATTGAGACAGGGTTGGGGTCCTTGTCTCATCAACCTTTGACAACCAGCAACCTTATTGGACAACCAGCTGTCTGATAATTCTGTATAATTTATGTAATTTTGTAGATGCAGAATGTAGGAAAGATTACATTTAGATATTTTAAGTATTTGCCCATCATTTTTTCTTCTTTTTTTTTAATAATACAAAACAAGCTATAAAATGAAACTGCTAAATTTAGCAGAATTTTTGGGAAAACAATAGCCTTAGAGGTAACCAAAAACTAGATAGAATTTCTAGTAAGACTTGTTTTTGTTGTGCTAAATTACATTTACAATAAATTTTAGTCAGATATTCATCTAGTCTATATAGCAGCTAAAGATATATATTAAGCACCAAAGTCAGGATAGGTTCCAAATTTTTGCATGAAAACTTGGTATGAAACGCAATAAATATACTTCATTGAGTACCTCCGATATCTGTAACTGAGACCCATTCAGATATGTTATAGATGTGATTTGATAAGGATTTTAAAATGATAAGATCAGTATTACCATTACCGCTGTTATTACAGAGGGTAAAGTTATTAGTAATTTTTGTGGAAATTTGTTACAGCTTTCTATATATTTTGCTTTTTAATTATTTGGAAAAGGGCTGTATTTTTGCCAAAAATAAGGTTATTAGCTCTATGACTATCTACCTTGGTTCTACTGCCCTAGCAATGATGTATGGACGGATAATAGATAGACATATCTATTAACAAATGAACTAACCTCCTTTTTATACAATCCTAATAAGGTGGAGAGTTAATCCCAGGTTTTTCTTCTCATTCAAATGGACTATCTGTCTTGGGCTTTTCAACAATTAACCATGACTTGATCGCCCACAACTAGTCTTTAATTCAAAAATCAACAAAAAAATTCAAAATTCCAAATTTCAAATCTTAAAGAAAGAATAACAAACCTTACATAATAGGGTAGAACCACCTAAAAGTAAAATCAAAGACCTACCTTTTAAAAATGGTGAATAATTAACTTTGTCTGCAACTGATTCATATAGGACGAAACCATTTAATCTGACTGCCTAAAATTTGGAATATTTGCCATTAAAATCATGCAATCATTTGATTAAAAAAAAACTTTTGTGACATCAAACTAAATTACAGCTATACATCTTTGATTAGAAACATCATATTTATGATGCTTGTTATAAACAGGCTAAATATCTAATTTAAAAACTACTACTGTAATAATTTTGAAATTACACCTTCAATTGTCAAGTTTCATCTGCAATTGATATCCAAGTTTCATTACCAATCATCATGGATATGCTTTCGTTTAGGAGAACTTTCACTTTAAGATTTTACTTCTGACCACACATTCTGCACAGTTGAAGAATAGAGGATATTAGCTTTGTCACTCTGATTATGTACATACCAACATCAATACCTTTTCTTACTATGGAAGAAAGCAATCCATATAGGCTTTGATGAGGCCTGTCTCACCTTGGCAACTCAGAGACATTTTCTTTGGATGACTTTCCTGTTAATTCCTGTTATTCCTGACATTCCTGTTAAATACGCAGTTGCACATAATTCACTGACAAACATCAGAACAAAATTTTTCTACTTGGCAGTCCTATAAACTTATCTCAATTGAGCAGCTTTGAAGAAATCTTCAGATTCTACAGATCAAATAATGCTGAAGCGATTTTTTTCTTAATGTAACAAAGCAATATAGAAATGACACAAAAAAATGATTCCATAAACCCTTACCCTCGCCTATAATTCCAAAATTAGCTTGATGCTCATCAAACCCATCAAGAACTTAAGTGATTAGTTTCATAATTACTCAACTAACTATCAGCCACTCTAACTCTAGATCCTTTTGCCTGAGTTCTTTTGAGCTCAGGTAAATGCCTCATAGTAAGCAGAGCTTTAAGTCAAAATCACACAAAGTGACTGAACCATACAAAACTAAATAATTTGATGGTTTACGTCAATGAAAAGCTATAAATGCTAAAGACGCTTTGTTGCTCTTCCCCAACTTTTATACTTCATACTTACAGCTGTAACAGCTGCAATTACATACAGCTGTAATTTGGGCTCTGACATCAATATTTTTTTCCCACAATTTATCCAGTATTTGTCTTTATCTAATGTAAAGGTTCTGTTTCTAGTGCTCTTACACAAGACTTTCCTTTATTACTTATATTGAATTTAAATGTTTTGTTTCAAAGTATTAAGGGACTACTGACTATTTAATATAATCGAACCTATTTATTACATATGTGATTAATGGCCACAGGGTTTTCAGACTGATAAGCGCTTTTTAGTGGAGTTTCTTGAGCAACAGACCAAGGCAAATAAAAAAAAAATTGAAACTACATGAGTGGCAACATGAATGGATTTCTTGTGGTGCATGCAGCTGCCTGGTTTCAGATTTTACCAACACTCTATGACAACACCAAGAAACAAAACTTAGGTCATAATATATGACATGGTAAACTCCAAGAGGTTTTTCTCATACTCCACTTCATTCCCTGTATAGTGGGTTATAAATAAATTACTATTATCAATATGTCCTTAAACTCACCAAAAGGAGTTCTTATAAAAGAATATTTTAGTCACCAATAGACTTTTTTATTGAAAAATCATTACTTTTGATGACCTGGTTTTAATCATTGAGAGCATCAAACCAAATACCATTTCCAAAATTGTTAGGAAGACACACTGTAATTAGAAAATTATATGACTAATTTCAATTAGGTTCAAGAAAGTCCATGTTTGGGAAATATTACCTTAATTTGAATTTTGGATTAAAGTTAAGGTCTATAATGGACCTGCTGTGCCCTGTGTTGAGGATGGTGAAAGTCTGTCACTGTTTTAAGGCCCTGTGAAATGTGGTAAGAGAGGTCTACTGGAAAGATGCAATTTAAGCCCACTCAGTAATGGTGACCACAGGCTAGGTATGGCCTGTAATGACTATTATTCAGTGTTTTAGAGTTGACACCATCAAACATCAGCTTCATATAGAGTATGCAAGATGGTTGGGTATGACAAGCAGCATCAGCTGCCCAAAAAGGCACTCTTATGATGAGGTTGGCCTCAGTGGATAATTGAATGGGATTGACAATCCCACACATATTTCCATGACTTGTAATTCCATCCCTTTTAAAGTCTAGATTTAAAGGACACAGCTGTGCGTGCAATCATTGTCTCAGCTTGAAGACTATTCTAGTCTGTGGCAGCACAAAGAAAAGAAAAGAGATCTTGCTGCATTTGTATATTAACCTGATGTTTTTACAGCTCATATGATTGGTCACTTGTATATTGCTGGCTTGAATTATTGGTAAAGAAGGGGTTATTTGGTTGAGCATTACACTTGTACGCCAGCATCATGTCACTATGGTGGTGTCTGAAAATAAGTGTTGATAACTGCAGGTGCTCTAGTCTCTTTTTGTCAGGAAATTGTGTAGGTCAGCTATGTACTTTTTGCCATGCCTCTGAACCCCTTCAACTAGGCTAATATTATTCATATAGGAAGGGGAGATGAGACATGCACCAAAATCTAATACCGGTCTGACTACAGTCTTATAGAGGCTTAGAAAGACTTTGCAGGAGCAGCTAGTAACAGTGCACTTGAGGAGACCAAGGCTTGAATTTGCTCTTGAGACTGCTAGTTACTGGTGGCCATGGAACTTTAGTTGTTCATCTATTAGTAAACCTATATTTCTTTCTTTCTTATTGATTAAGGACTTGTCTTAAGCACTGAGTTTTTCATTGGACAGGCATGTTGTACTGGCAAAGAGGGTTACTTCAGGGTTACTGACAAGTTCAGGCTTTGTTGATAGGAGCCTGACAGCTTAGAGTCATCAGTATTGAAAGTGATGCTGTTTTTTATTCTATTCACTATATTATTGAGATACCTTAAATTACCTTAAATCGCATTTTCTAGCGACTAAGGTTGAAGGGCCTGTAGATGTTCCCAGGAAACATTGACTCAATATTTATGTCACAGTTCATGAGTGGATCATCACTATTTACATATATACAAGACAGTTTGGTTTCATTGTTGGATGTCACTAGATGTATTGCCAACCAGGCGTACTTGAGGGCTAAAAGGGTGGGTGGCTCAAGTGGTACAGGCTCTGCAATTTAAGCTCACTCAGTAGTAGCCACCCACCAGAGGTATGACTGGATAGTTTAAAGTTGAGGCCACAGCAAAACAGCAGCTTTGGATGAATGTGCCAAGTGGTGGAGGGTGAAAAGTGGATACTGGTTTGTCCCACGGTGGTTTCCATAGCTTGCCACTTTAATCATGGTTGACACGGTTCAATCCTGAAGCTTTCAACTGATCTGGCCCACACAGTAGATTTGCTGAGTGAATTCCACAGTGAAACAATGCAATTGGTGAAGAAGTTGAACTTCTCATGCATTCTGCTAAATTTTTGACACAGTTTTTTTTTTGCAGGGAGCATAGTAGAGCCCATAACAGTGCCTTGGGGTACTCTGCTCACAACACCACATGCTGACTTAAAATCCTGGTTTTAGATGTCTTCAATGCATTCATATCTCTTTGTTCTGTTTTTTGTGCTACACCCCTAAAAGAACTAGTATTTAATGTTTAATATATCTTTTACAAATAATCTTTTATCTTTTAAAAACACCTTTGAGATTGCACATTCAAAGTTGCAAAAATGACTTTTCTGATTTCATAAGTTTTATCAAAATTTTGATTTGCCTATTGCTCCCATCAAGTCGAAAATAATCTAATTCCACCACAAGCTAAATAATCCTAATGCAAGGCTAACTCATAAATAGAATAATTATTCCTGAGGACGATCAAATCAGTTACCTAGGTCTAACACTTAATTTGATCTGGTCTGGTCCCTGATACACCTGGCATATTTCATCATCTTAGCTTATCTGGAAGTGTCTGACCTAGCAAAACTAGGACCAACAGACTGACAGAATTTTTGATTGCTATATATCACTTGGTTAATACCAAGAGCCATAAAAATGCTATAGAAAATAAGAATAGTAAAAAGACTACTAGCCACACCTTGGGACTGTAATGAGAAAACATTACTCCAATTTTAAAAATCACATATAAGACCCCATATTGATTATGGACTCATCATTTACAGTGCTTGTGTAAAGACCCACATGCAAAAAATTTAAGCAACACAAAATGATATAATCTGTCTCATATTTGGTCTTAGGAAACCAACAAACACTAAGTTTCTGCTTATCCCCCCATGGAGTTGGTCAATCCCCACCCCATAATAAATACTTATTTCTCAAAGTGGCCTAAAGAACTGACCCCCATTGCTTTTATACAGAAAAATTTGCTGAGCTTAATACAATTACATATAAAAACCATTTCCAAATTTTTGTTGATGGGTAAAAAATAAGTGAAAAAGTGGCAAGTGGAGCGTTTATCCCAACCCATAATATTGCTTTGGTTGAGAGATTGCATGACAGCGCGTATGTAATGTCTGCCAAGCTAATGCCATAGTCATGGTGTTAGAGCACCTCATGAATAATGAATTTCCGATTGTTAATTTACAAAATGTTATTGTTTATTCTGACTCTTTATCAAGCCTAGACCTGCTTTCTTCAGCTTCTGAGTATAAGATGGACATAGACACATTTCGTTGTCCTAGGATTATTGATAATCTAGCCTCAAACGGATGAAGAACTTATTTCCAGTATGTCCCAAGCCACTCTTGTATAAGTGGTAACCATAAGGCATATGAAATTGCAAAGAATGCTTAAAATATTGAACAGCCAAGTGGGAGACCAATCCCCATTACAGATACCTACCACAGGAGACTACCAGAGGTACTGTTAAATAAGAATGAACAATCCCATCACCTTTCCCTAAAAAGCACCTTTCTAAGATTTATCATAGAATGTGGTCTGGCTCAAATGGGCTAAATTTTCAGGTGTTTTCATATCAGTTCCCTAATTCAAGTAGTCTAATTCTTATAATGTTAACAATGAAACATTTGACCATTGCCTGTTTGAATGTAATATGCTGACGTTTGCATAGTTTACCCTGCAATGTAAACTGTTAGAATGCTTTAAACACCACAAAATCTCACTATCAGCCAAGAGTCTAGTGGACCATACCTACACACAGAGCTGAGAAATCACTATTTATCTTCTTATATTCCAACTCCTAGAATCAAAAGATGTCCAGAAAGAAATCTGAGCAGATTCAAGATAAATAAGAGATAACCTATTCAGTAGCTCTGATCATCTCACAGAGTAAGTCAAGAGGAAAAGGGCTGAATAGTCTTTGACTGAAAAGCCCGCGTTTTGCTGATATAAAAGAAGACAAATAAACAAGTTGTATGTTTATCTTCATTTCTCATTCTTCATTACTATCATAGTTACTAAGCAATGTCACTAAGTTAGGCAACATACTATATGGTTTGACCTATACAAAGTGTCACAAAGAGTGCATGACCCTAAAAGATGGTTCAAGTGTTCTTGTGGTTTACTTCTAAAAATTCAATTCCTGCCATTTGCAAAAAATTTTAACCTGTATCAAAAGTTTTTTTTTCAAAATTCAGGAAATGTAAATGCATATCTTTAAACCCTTATAGAATGGGATAAACCAAAGTTGTGAAGCTGAAAACAGTTAGTTGTACTTCATTTAAGCAGAAGATCTATTTTGCAAGGTTTCACTTTTATAACACAAAGATTTTTAAAGGTCACCAAAGATCCCTCTAGAGGGAGAAGGAGTAGAGTTGAGCACTTGAAAATACCTTCCCAGGACATACTTTTAATCTATAGACCCATCCCTGAAAGTTTCATTTTCCTAACCTAACCCTTTTCCAAGATAGCAAAAAGTAGCTAAACTGGAATTTTGCCATTTTCTTTGTAGCTTGTTTAATGTTAATAGATAGTTTATAAACCAAATAAATTCAAATATTTAGTTTTGTCACAAGTGACAAAACTTAGAAATGGTAATTCTAGAAGCACATCCCTTTCTGATTGATCCTCCTCCTCCATGGGCAAACTAAAATGCATAGAGTGGGCAGGGTTTTGAAGCCAAGGGAAAGGTTGGGGTTGTACAATATGAAATAAATTATATTTTAAATACTATTTCCCATCATCACTGGTAATTTCTGTATAGTAGGAAGTCAAAAGATAATAAAAAAACTTATGGATCCATTAATGGTATTTATCTACTCTCAATTTTAAACAAAACAAATATACAATTTTGCTCATAGGTAACTTTATCTATAGAGCTAACTATGTTAGTCCATGAGCCATGCAGGTATTGGGGTAAGGTCAATATTCTGACTGGTTGAATCATTAGTTGATGTTTATCAAGATTAAAGTAAATTAAGGTCATGATGTTTATTGGTGCTTTTTGAAGCAATGCCTTCCAATGCAATGGAGATTATACAGTTTTTCAGTTTACAATGAAATTTGGGTTAAATTCTAGTTTAGTGAATTTTGGCTATCTCAGAAAGGGGTTAGGTTAGAAAAATGAAACTTTCAGGGACAGGTCTAAAGGCTAAAGTATGTCCTGGGAAGGCATTTTGCAGTACCTACCTCTACTCCCTCTCCCTCTAGAGGGTCCTGACCTTTAATGACCTTTAAAAATATGTGTGCTATAAAAGTAAAACCTTGCAAAATAGATCTTCTGCTTGAATGAAGTACAACAAAATTGTTTTCAGCATCACAACTTTGCTCAATCCCAATTTATAAGGTTTTAAAGATATGCAAATACATTTACTAAATTTTGAAAAAAAAAAATATTGATATGGCTCAGAATTCTCCTCAAATAACAGGAATTGCATTTTGAGAACTAAAGGCAGAGAACAAGCAACTGGTAACTGAAAATTAAGGCAAAATGTTGCTTTGTCAAAATTTCAATAGGTATAGACCAGCCATGTAGGTAAATTTCGGGGTGCTCTAGAGGAAGAAGGAGCAGAGGTGGGTACTTAAAAATACCTTCCCAGGATATACTTTAGCCTGTAGACCCATCCCTGAAAGTTTCATTTTCCTATCTTAACCCCTTTTCAAGATCAATAACAAATTTGTTTGAATAGTGATTCTTGCAAGTAAGTATCACCTATAAAGCAAAGCAAATTAGTCCATAAGCCCTGTGGGCAGTGGGGTGAGGTCTGTATTCTATTGAAGACTGAAAAGGCAAACCAAAACAAGGTTATAAATATGAACTAACAATATAACCAATCAAAATACAGACCTTGCCCTGCTGTGTACAGGGCTCATGGACTAATTTACTTTGCTCTATAGGTAATATTTCTGTGCAAGAATCACTACTCAACCAAATTTGTTTCACCAAGGTCTTCTCAATGACATAAAAACTTTTAAAACAAATTTAATCTTGAGGTTAAAAACTGTATAATCTCTACTCTGTTAGAAGACATTTCTTCAAATCAACAGAGCATAAACATTTTATTTAATTAATTGCTCTGATTCACAGATTTGCCAGGTAGTTTCAATTGAAATGTGAAAGTGGATAATTACCATCAATGGATACTTAAGTTTTTTAATCATCTTTCAACTTCCTATTACACAAAAATTAGCAATGATGACTGGAAATAGTATTTAAAATGTAATTTTGGTAAAATTCTAGTTAATTGACTTCTTGCTATCTCAGAAAGGGTTTAGGTTAGGAAAATGAAACTTTCAGGGATGAATCTATAGACTAAAGTATGTCCCAGGAAGGTATTTTGAAGCAACTACCTCTACTCCTTCTCCTTCTAGAGGGCCCTGACCTTTGATGACTTTTAAAAATATGTGTGTTATAAAAGTGAAACCTTGCAAAAATAGATCTTCTGCTTAATTGAAGTGCAACAAAATTGTTTTCAGCTTCATAACTTTGCTCAATTTCATTTTATAAGGTTTTAAAGATATGCAAATACATTTGCTAAATTTTGGAAAAAAAACACCATTGATATGGCTCAAAATTCTACTCAAATAGTATGTAGTCAAATTTCACAGCTCTCTAGAGGGAGATGGAGTGGATGTTGGTACTTCCAAATACCTTCCTGGGACATACTCTAGCCTGTAGACCCACCCCTGAAAGTTTCATTTTCCTAATCTAAACCCTTTCCAAGATAGCAAGAAGTCAATTAACTAGAATTTTACTGTCATTTCATTCATATTTTACAACCCCAACATTTCCCTTGGCTTCAAAACCCTGCCTACTTTATACATTTTTGGTTTGATGAAAGGAGATTTTGGAAAGCTAAAAAATGGATTTTAGAAAGCTAAAAATGGATGCAATTCAAGAATTAACATTTCTAAGTACTCTAAACTAAAAATTTACCAGCCTTGCTAAGAGAGCTAATCAGGCCAAATATTTTCACATTATGCAATTGCATTTTTCTTAATTAAGCCCTGAAAATTCAACTTACTGCTGTTTTCCCTGTTAGGAAGCCTAATTTTTTGAAAAAATTATTCGAAAGTGATGGATTATTGCCTGTAGATTTACATCTTTGTCCAGCAATTCTCTTAGATGAAATCAAAAGAAGTCTTACGGAATTCGTAAGCATTTTCAGGCTTTAAAAATGTAATTTTCATAAAAGCAGAGCTGCCAAATTAAAATTTTTGTCTCATTTAGAATATTGCCAACATTTTGAAATAAAATGTACCACAAATTGCACAGAAAATGTACCAAAAACGAAGAAATTGTTCAATATCCCAATTTTTTCCTCAAGGATTATGCAAATTTTAGCCTGTTCATTGTTGGTTTAAAGTAATAGAACGATGTGGTAGTCCTCAGGTCAAAAGTTTCGCGTTCTTAGGTGAATTTCATGATGAAAATCCTTCTTCTACCTCATCCTTCGGCTTGTGGCGAGAGAGTCTTTACAGTTGTCAATTTAAACAGGAAAGCGCGCTAAGTCCTTATGCAGAGAGGGGAGTAAAATGCCAACATAAATTCGCTTCAGTAGCGTAATGGTGGGTTGTTGCAAGGTGGGGTAATAATAAGATTATTGGAAAGAATTGACAGAAAGAAACTGAGTACTTAATCCATAAATATTCCTGACAAACAGCTATTCGAACATTCCTGGAAATTAAAATCAGAAATATTATTTCACTACAATTCCTATTTTTATTTTTCAATGCCGTAAATACAAAAGAAATATTAATAATATATTTTGTTTTCAGTAAAGCGTTTGCCAATTTTTGTTCACTTGTTTGTCATATACTGAATATTTCTCCAGTTTTCATGTCCCTAGGGCAAGAAATAAAATATCAAGATTCAAATTTAACATTTCTGACTGGTGGCTTTTAACTTGTTTTAGCACCCCTTCAACATTCCTTGAATATTTTTAACAAATGCCACTAGCTGTTTTTGGGGTATTTATCCGCCGAGTACGCCCTATTGACAACTGAGTTGTACATAGTATCTTTTGATTGAATAATCTGGCCCTTAAGCGCTCCTAAAATATTTTTGATACGCCTTTTTGATACCATAGATGCAGATAAAGTCTTTTGATTTAGTTATACATATAGCTCAGCATTCCTTGATATTTCATTTAAATGCTCTAAGTCGTTTTAGACTTAACCAGGGTTATACAATCTTCTTTAACGAAATATAGAGCTTGCATGACAAAATGGACAAATTGGATAATTTACGATTTTTCCTCCGGGGCTGTAAAGGCATGGCTTCCCAGAAGATTGGCTATTTGACCTAAAAAAATATATTGAATAAATAGCTTTTAAAGATTTTTATTAGTATGAGGACATCTAAAACAGTAAGAAAAGGGGGAGCCTTTTGTCCTTTTTTTAACTTTTATCTCAAGATGATTTTGAAGCTCCAACTTAATGCACTTGTCTATTCTTTAAACATTAATCTTGTATATTTTTGACAGCTCTCCTCCATGTAGTATGTTTTGATTTTGTTTTACATTCCCTTCGACATTTTCAAAAGGTTTTATTTTTATACCCTTAGTATTTTGAAGACCCACGATCAAATGTGGCCTTTTTTCCAAATAATCTACCTTATATGTAGACAATGGGAAACTTATATAACGTTCAATACCTGCCCGAGGAGCGGTGGGGGTTTTGTCATCTCTTGAGGTACAGTTATTTCATCTAACTTTTCCACTATATTTAACAAGATGGCTATTCTAAAGTTTGATCCAAAGTTTTGTAAGAAGATTGAAGATAGCAGGGGGTGGTTGTCCTTTGATCATTTTTTAATGTCTCCTCAACACGCGCGGAAAGTTTAAACTTAATTCCCTCAGTTTTTTTTAAGATATTGCAGATACACTTTTTTGGACAGCAGGATGCACTTAGCATCTTTTGATTTAGTTAAACATACCGCCCAATATTCTTTAAGTTTTACCTCAATACACATAAACTATTCAAATATACTCGCAATCAAAAACTTTCTCTTTTCCTGACGATAAATCCTATAATTAAAAAATGATAGATTGTATAATTTACATTTTTTGCCCTAGGGGCTTTGGTGAGTGTTGAAGCCCCGGAGGCATAGTTAATAGACCTTTTGCCAAGCCTCAATGTTTATGTGCCTTTGGAGGAATAACTATTTTTTAGTTTCTGCTTGTTTCAATCCTTGTTTTAATCTTGAAAGCTATCGGTCAATTACAGATGAAACAGATTTCTGCGCCATTTTGATTGATCACGAAATGATATAGGCAAAATCACCTTTAACTTTTTTTTCTGCTTTAAGGTTTTACATAGCCAAGTAATGTCATTTTTGTGATCAGGCTTCTTACCCTCCAATCACTTTTGACTCGGCTTTCGATTTACAGCAAATGGTGTCCCTCTGAAATTTCTACGACCACTCCTTCTATTCGAAGTGCCTTGGTAAAAAAAGACAATAATGATACATTGTTTTCTTTGCTCTCTACATAGACAGTCCTATTGCACTTCTTATGAGCAACAAAGTTTTGCTGCCTATGATCCCCCTAAACACACAATGAAAGTTCAATTTCATACCATAAATCATTCATGAGGCATTGCTGATACGTCTTCATGATAGCCTGCATGTGCATAGTGTGTTTTGGTTTAGTTCACCCCTGATATACTATTCCCCAATATTTTAGCCTTAGTATAGCCTTAATCTTAACTAAATGCATCGGAACTTTCAGCTCGATATGGAACGGTAAGCCGTTCCATAGATATTGCTGATACGCCCTATTGACAATATTTACACACATACTATGTTTTGATTTAATTCGACTTTCCCCTCAACATTTTACAATTTTCACCTCCATTTCCTCAGCCTTGGTAGCACTCAATACAAAAGCAGCAGTTGTAGTGAAAGGAATAGTAGTAGTAGTAGTGGTGGTAGTAGTAGTAGTAGTAGGAGTGGTTGCAATAATTTTAGGAGTAGCAGTAGTAGCAGTAGTGGTAGTAGGAGTAGCTTACAAATATTGCGTTCTTAGTCAATCGAACATTCTCTCATCATTTTCTGCCGGTTTGAATTTTTTACGCTGAACCATTTTTGAGTTAAGCCCTTTTGAAGACCTATATGCACATAATGTGTTTTGATTAAGTTCAACACTCCCCTTAACATTCTCTGAAAGGTTCACCTGGATTCCCTTTGTCTTTTTGTACACTAAAAAGGTCAAACACACCCACCTTTCTCAATAACAAATACTATATGTAAACAATGGGGAATTACATAACCTTCAGCCCTTGACCTGAGGGCTGTGGGGGAGGGGCTTGAAATCCCCAAAGAAATAGTTAATGGAGCCTTTGACTATACAGGACAAAATGGTAATCTTAAATTTTGACTACATGGGTTTGGGGAATTGATGGGTGTCGGAGGAGGGGGGGTTGACTTCCTCCAATCGCTTTTGACTCTTTAAAAAGGCATTATAGCTTTCAGTTTTCTTTATGATTCCGAAGTTTCTGCGACATCTCCTTCTATACGAAAAAACCTCCTTCTTTCTGATGTATGTACGACAACTCTATGCATACGGAAAGGCTTTTTGAAAAAATATTAATACCTGGTGCCCACTTCGCTCTTTACTTAGTCAGCACTATTTCTGATGATAATGATGACTCACTCTAAGAAAAAAATAACAACTAATTTTAAGGCTATAGATGCGAAAAAGCCTAGTTCAGCTCAAAATTCTCAAGATATTTCGCTGAAATATTGGCTTTCAATTTTAAAATACACAATCAAATAGCCTTATTCATTTTGGATGATGCTCTTCCAAGGATTGTTTTTAGGTTTCTTACATTATCCAATATTTGGAGCCACAAACAAATACTTTAATATTGATTACAAGTAACAGTATTTCCAGAAATCTCCATGTGTCTTTTCTTTGTGAGAAGACTAGATCTCATTAGAATAAAAAATTGTGATAAAATAACCGCATCATCCATTGCAAACAATAAATTGTTATTCTAGAAATAATTTCCAAACAAAAGGTCTAAATACTCACTCAAATTTTCACTTTTTTTTCGTGTTTCTCACCGTTATTTCACCCAGAGTTAAAATATATTAATTTAGATATTGGAGTCTAGCAATATATATTAACCCAAAGTTTCCTTTCGCAATTATCATTTTCATTGTTATCGTTTAAACAAAAAAATCCCTGAACTACTTTTTTATGGCACTTTTGACATTTAGCGGTTAAAATTGAAAAGTAGTTTCTAAGTCTCTTTTCATAATTTTTATGTTCATCGTTGCCTTACACACACACACACACACACACAAAACAAAAGTGTTCTCTGCTTGCACTACCCCTTACGTTAATCAATGTAGAAGTCTGCGACTTATAAGGGCAAAGACATAACAACGTATTTTCGTTTTGTGAACTTTATTAGCCTAAGTTCACATTTCTAGTTTTATTTTAATTCTTATTTTCTGTTTTAACAGCCATAAGAAAAAGAATAAACAGACGAAAGAGCCTGCACCGAATGAAAGTTTCAGCAGATGCACTATAAGAAATTAAAAAACACGTGATTAGCATTTTATTACTTATATATACAAAAACTGAAACACAAGTGCTTATGCTAATTTGATAAAAGCGAGAAGTGCTCTACGTACATGGGGCATTCTTGGAGGATGCTTAACGCACTCCTTTTCAATAATAAAATATTGACTGAATTCGGAAGCCAAAGTTTTAAACAGAAAGGAAATTACTGACAATATTCGGGACAAAATCTAAAAGTTAGAACGACAATTTTTTTTTTTGGATTTTCCTCCAATAATTTCTACAAAATCTTTATAATTTTTTCGTTGTAATTATATAACTTATGACAAACCAAGACATTGGATTTTACAATGGTGTTAATTCCATAGATTTGTTTCCAAGTATGTAGAAAAATCACGTGTTTCTGACATAATTGGAGCATGTTTGACAGCAGCGTTGTCTAATTCCAGGTATTGCACAGTACTTATAAAGTAGCGGAATCATACAAAATTTGGATTCATCACTTTCACAAGGCTTTACACACTTTGTGTCACACAGCTGCTTAATTTTTGGCTTAATGCCGCAATCGAAATCTTCTGATTTTTCCTTTGTAGATACAAATGCTTCCTCTGTGGCCTTGGCGCTTAGGGTATAAAAATCTTCAGATTCCTGCACACCTATGCAAGTGAATCTGAGTTCTCTTGTAGACTTTTCACAAGTTCCAATGCACTGAAAAGAATTGAAGGATTTATATAACAACACACACGCACCCATATATATATATATATATATATATATATATATATATATATATATATATATATATATATATATATATATATATATATATATATATATATATATATACATATAGGCTGATCCATTTGTATAATAAATTCTAAATATATTATTAATCAAACATCTTATTAGAATGATCGAAATTAGGCATTCAAGGGGCTCTTACGGACAAATCAAAAGCTTATAGAAGAGATTTGGTGCAGTGGTGCCTCCAAATTTCAATGATAATCTCCCTTGAACAAGTCAAAGCTATAGATTATAAGTGAAAAAAGAAGTAAATTTTTTCGGGGAAAATGTTTTGGAAAAATATCTTAATGTAAAAATACTTACATCTTAATGCAAATAAACATCTTAGTGTAAAAGTACCAACAGTTGTTAAAGCATTTGTTATACAGAGGCAATAAGCCCCCTGGAAACGTTTGTACATTTCCCAATAACCATCACTATATGTAAACAATGGTCAAAGTTTGTAACTTCGAGCCCCTCCCCTGGGGACTGTGGGATGTTGAGTCGTCCCCACAAACATAGTTATTTTGTTTTTCGACTATGCTGGACAAAATGGATATCTCAAAATTTTGATCCGGTAGCCTTGGGGAAAAGATGGACGTGGGAGGGGGCCTAGGTGCTCTCTATTTTTTGGACACTTAAAAAGGGCACTATAAGTTTTAATTTCCGTTAGAATGAGCCCTCTCGCGACATTCTAGGACCACTGGGTTGATACGATCACACCTGGAAAAAAAACACACAAAAAAACAAATAAAGACGCATCCGTGATCTGTCTTCTGGAAAAAATACAAAATTATACATTTTTGTAAATAGGGGCCTTAAACTTCTACAGTAGGGTTCTCTGATGCTCTGAATTTGAAGGTGTGATTTTCGTAAAGACTCTATGACTTTTAGGGGGTGTTACCCCCTATTTTCCAAAATAAGGCAAATTTTATCAGGCTCGTAACTTTGACGGGTAAGACTAAACTTGATGAAACTTATATATTTAAAATCAACAAAAAAAAAAGATTCTTTTGATGTAACTACTGGTGTCAAAATTCCGTTTTTCAGAGTTTCGGTTAGTATTGGGCCGGGTCGTTCCTTACTACAGTTCGTTACCATGAACTGTGATACATCCTCATAGGATCCTCACAGTAAAATACTTTGTGTGTTTAAGAGAGACCCATAGAAGAGAAGAGAGTGGTTTTCATTTAGCAGTAGAGGACCACAATTTTACAAAATCAGCAAAATCTTTTGACATTTGATGGAAAATATGCTCTGTTTTGTCTAAAAAAAAAAAATCCAAACAGGAGCCATCACCTTAAAAACAAGCAATATGGCCTATATGTTTTTTGGAGCTTTTAGCTCATACTCATGACAGAATGATCATAAAGCCAATCAAACACATTCTTCACGACATTTGTTGTATAGTCATATGAATTTTTGGGATTTGAATTTACTATTAAACCACAGATGTCCTAGTTGTTGCATTTGTCGTTAGCAAACATTTCGTCTATGGCTTTTCAAGATGTATTAAATACAAATTTTTCATAAAACTTAGATTGACAGTCGACTCCTTTGAATACAATTAAATCAAGATGTATCGATTGGTCTAAACCCCTCTCTACTATCTTATTTGATGGGGGAGGGTGCTGGAGACAGTTATGCCCTTCCAATATATTCTATAATTCCCATCCCCCTCCCCCTGTGGGTTCCCTTGCTCACCAATAAAACTTGAAAAACTGTTGCAAAAATCCCATTTTATTTTTGATTTTTTTTTATTCAGCACACAAATTTGCATTGATTACGTTCTTTAACAAAATAATCTGATTAAATTTGTAGGAGAAAAGTAAATCTCAAAAGTGTTTTAAATTATCTATAGGCAATGGAAGAATTGCGATTATTTGTTCAAGTTGGGGTTAAGAAGTTTCTTTCGAATAAAATATTTTATATTATAAGTAACAAACTTTTTACCATGTTCTTTAGGGTTATCCCAGAAAATAGCAAAAATGCATTTGAGCTAAATTTCTCAAAGTTAAACGATAAAAGCTATTTCATGATAATGGTAAAATGAAATTGACCTGTGTCTCTTTCAAAATTATTGAGTTAAGAAGGTGTTATCCATTCAAGATCATTTATAAAATTATTAGTTAGAAAGCACAAACCAAAATAGGAGTTGTATTACATGTATTTTTTTTATCTTTTCTAGTAATTTGAAATTTTATTTTAGACTTCCGGATCAATTTTAATTAGGAAACAAAGCTTAATTACTGGGTTTTTTTTTGTAGTTTTGTTTCCACCAGAGCTAAGTTCGTCAGGGGTACCTCCAAATTTCTGATTATAACCTCCATATAATACAAAAGATACTTGGTATTCACAATTGAAGTGACGCGTATTTGACAAAATTTCGATTGAGGCATGATTAAATCAAAAGTTAGAAACACTTTTGGTACAAGTATTGTATTGGATTATCTTTTATTGTTTTAAAAAGTAGAACTGTGACAAAAACTTAAACTTTAGTGCAAAGAGCGGGACGTTGAGGAGGGGACAGCCTCTTTCATATACGGAATAATTTTTATTCGTTTTAAGTTTTAATGTCGCTCCTTACTTTCTGTTGAAAAAACTTGTTGTTTTATTTAATCCCATTATAAAGAGACATTTGCAATTTAGAGAATACTGAGAATCAGGTCGAAGTTCTCAATTTGAAGTATTAAAAAAAGGAAAAGTACAAATAAGGGATAATAAACATGTATGAAACTCAAGTGAATTTTATAAATTTTGGGTCTTTTAGCGTAAGGGTACGAATCCCTAATTTTTCTTTCTCTTTGGATCATATATAAAGTTTAGTAATGCCATGATCTTCTGCTGAAGCTTCCTATCACAAGGACACATGATTAATTAAAAGAAGGTGAGACTCAAATCTAGTATCTTATAGAAAATTCTCAATTCTAAAGCATTAAAACAAGTTTGATAAAAATAAAAGATCATAAAGTTACACAGAACTTAAGCAAATTTTATAAATTGTTTGTGATTGTTAAAGCGTGAGTTATTTGAATTTTATTGAGCGGATGATTTGAAATCATGCGCAACTCCCCTGCCTAGCTTGTTTTTTTGTTTGTTTTTTTAGGTGGGAGATTAGATTTTTTTTCCAGATTTTTTTTCTACCATGTTCGTTTCAAGCCATGGAGCCTTACTGGAAAGATTTTGTTCAAGTTGTTTTTTTGTTGTTAACTTATTGTTAAACAAACGAACTAACCTAATACTAAGTTTTAACATTCATTTATTGTATTGAAATTAATGAAATGGAGTGTTTTTCTTCTGCGGTACAGTTGTTAACTAGGAATAGTGGCTGCTAATTTTGTATTAGCCCTTGGAAAGAAAAGTATTAGCTAACAAAATTGATTAGAGTGCTTACGTTGTAAGTAAACACGGTAGAAGTGTTTATAACGCAGACAATAGTCATCCTGTTTCGCTATCAATTTTTAAATATCAATTTTTAATAATCAATTTTTAAATATCGTACTTTAAATCCTCCTTCACAATTCAATTTTGTAGACATATTCGCTAAAAATATAATGCAGCTCGCAAAAATTCGAGTTTCTGAATATCATTTCTTAATATTTATTAATTTCTTTCATTGAACGGGACACTCAGTTCAAATATTGCCACTTTAGAAGTTCAAAATTAAAACACTTAAAGAAATAAGTTTAATAAAAGAATATTTATCCATGAAAAAGATCACCTTTTTCCAGCCTCCTTCTACCCATACACCAGGACAAGAAATCCTATTACAGTTTCTCAATTGATCTGGTTGTTTTTCCTTTTTACATTTATTTGGATCCTGTATATAATATTTTTCTGTTACATTAACTTCAACTGGATAATCTTGTTCTTCATTAAAGCCCTTTCCATCTTCGAAAGGCTGATCTCTCTGTTTTTGTTTAAGTGGCACAAACTTTTCCTTCATTCGAAATGAGTATGAGCTTTGATTATTTAGAGTGCTATTTCGTAAATTAGTTTGAACACAGAAAATTTGCCGTTCTTGAACTCCATTTGGTCCACAAGTTGTAGAGCAGCCTTCCCAAGGGCCAACAACCCAGCGGAAATCACAACTGAAATAAATTAAATGAAAAATTTAAGGTAGGATTTGTAAAAAACCTATAAAAGATATAAGGAAACAGAAAAACAGGTAAATCCTACAACATAGAGCCAATCCACCGTGCAGTCATGATTCCCTATTTTGCGTCACTTAGTCATAATTATCAATTTTATATAGACTCATTGTATGATTAAATGAAACAACAAGTCTTTTTCATCTGAAAGTAAGGAGCAACATTAAAACTTAAAACAAACGGGGGTTGAAAAAAAAGCTTCTTGGAATTCCAAATTAAACGACCCTTGTGTTTCAGGAGGCGTTCTTAAAGAATTCGGGAAAAAATCAAACTTCATCGTAAAGAGTGAGGTGTTGAGGAAAAGGCAAACCCCTTCATATATGTAATATTTTTCTGTTCGTTTTGAGTTTTAATGTTGCTCCTTATTTTCAGTTGCAAAAACTTAGTTTTTTTTATTTAACTTCTGATCTTTTTTAAATAATCCCAGGAAATCTGGCCCCACCTCGGCGGAGAAATACCCTCTCCATGGGTGTTTCCTCTAGACAATTCAATTCTGGTAAAAATTTACCCAGGACAATTACCATTAACAGCTCCATGAGTAAAATCAAGACAGGAAAGAGAAAACAAGAAATATACAATGGAATCTTGAATAGGAATTCTGGCGAATTTCTCCGTGTATAATTTCTTCTGGCAAGTTCATTCCCTAGAAACTTCCCTCCCATGGAATGTTCACCTGTGACACCCTCCAACCCCCCCGGTATAAAATTCGTCTTCCCACCCTAAAATGTATGCATGCTTCCCAATAACCAATACTATGCATAAACAATGGACAATTTTTACAACTTAAAGATCTTTCTCCTGGGGCCTTGGGGGGGTCATGTTATAACTAAAGGAATATTTGTCGGAACTTTCAAATATGACGAACAAAATTGCTATCTCAAAATTTTAATCCGACGATTTTGGGAAAAAAGGGGTAAGGGATGGGGCCTATTTGCCCTCCAATCTTTTGGTCACTAAAAAAGGGCACTAGAACTTTAAATTTTCGTTCGAATGAGCCCTCTCACAATATTCTAAGATTACTGTGTCGATATTATCTTCCCTGGAAAAAAAAAAACACGCATTCGTGATCTTTCTTCAGGCAAAAAATACAAAATTCCACATTTTTTCAGATAGAAGCTAAAAACCTCTACAATAGGCTTCTCTGATATGCTGAATCTTATGGTGTGATTTTCATTTAGATTCCATAACTTTTAGGGGATGTTTTCCCCTTTTTTCAAAAATAAGGCATATTTTCTCAGACTCGTAACCTTTGATGGGTTGACTAAACTTAATAAAACTTATATATTGAAATTAACATACAAATCTGATTCTTTTAATGTATCAATTGATATCAAAATTCTGTTGTTTAGAGCTTCGGTTACTATTGAGCCGGGTCACCCCTTATTTACAGTTCGTTACAACAAGCTGTGTGATGACAAAGCCAAGTTTTTGATTACGAAGCCACGTTTCATTCAGTGCAAGCAGATCTAATTTATTGTTAAATAAACGAACTAGCCTAATACTAAGCTGCAACATTCATTAGGTGCAGCAAAGTTAATGATATTGAAGGTTTTTCTTCTACGGTACGGTTGTTAGCTTAGAATGGTGGCTGATAATTCTTTATTAGCCCTTGGAAAGAAAATTATTAGATAACAAAAATTGTTTTGTAACACTCAGTTTTTACAACGTAGAAAATATCCATCCTACTTTCCTACATTATTAATTTTCGATATTGTGCTTCAAGTCCTCCAACAGCAATTCAATTTGTTAGACATACACGCAGGAAATTCTAGCTAAAAATAAATTGCAGCTCGCGAAAATTTGGTTTTTGGTAAAACTGCTGGCTAACAATTTTGGTAGAACGGCAAAAAATAAAAACCGGTTTAGATGATGCATCACATTAAGCATCTGCAGCAAACAATAAACAATGAAAATACGGAATGATCTACGTTTGAATAAAGAGATGGTCGTTGAATGAACGGAGGTTGAACTGTGTAAGTCAGGAAAAATTTTCTTTGTAGTGGTTGTTTATTTTCTGGAAACAAACAGGAATCTAATGATTTTCTGGAGCGGCAAATATATAAGTTATCAGGTTAAAATTGCTCAACCTTCGTTTTTGGGGACGTTGATCTATATTCATTGAATTTAAACCCGCGAGTCCGAGATTTTAAAAACATTATGTTGGGCTTAAGACCGACAGTTAATATTTGTAGTCGAGAGAGTTTTGCGTTCGGAATTACGCTTGGATAATACATTTGTTAACGTGAAGTATGATTTTGCTGATATTATTTTGAATGATGTTTATAGTCATTTTAGTGTTCTTGTTGTTACTAAGGAGTTTGGTGTTTATACAGCAATGAATATATCAGCAAAAAGTTTTGCTTGGAAAATGGAGGTTGAAGCTCTTAGCATATTCAGGAGAAAATTTGGAAAGCACTCAATTTGTTTTTTTTTAGAAAGTAGTGATCAGCAAGTTAATGAAAAGTTTTTATTGTGGTATTCAGAAATAACTAGATTGGTAAAAAAAAGTTATGGAGCTATTCAAAGGCTCATTTTATGAGAATTGTAGAAACTCTTGGGTTACTAGAGGACTCATAAAGGCAATGGAAAATTGAAAACTGCTTTATAAATATTCTATAGCGCCTCCTAAAGCGAAGGTGAGATATAAGAAATATAATTTTGAGCTTAATATCCAACTACAAAAGTGAGAATTCATTATTATAAAAAACGAGTTTTAAAAAGTGCAAGTAATCTCAGGCAAAGCTGGAGAGTAATTCAGTATGTTTTAAACCTATCTAAGAGTTCAATTTTACCCAAAAAGTTTAATGCTGGTCTTTTGGCTGTAGATAATATCTGTGACGATTTTTCTATTGTTGGTAAACATATAGTGAACTCCATAACAACTTCTTCTGAGGACGGAGCCTACCACCAGTTTCTACTGAACAAAAGTAATGTATCTGCATACAAGAAATTTGTGACTGCTAGCTAATTGCATACCATAATACGGAATATCAGAAATAATGCTTCGGGCGCTTACTTCGGTTCATCACGTGTACTGAAGTACGTTTCCTCGGGAATATGGGACCAGGTTTGATTTTATTTAATATGTGTCTAAAATTTGGAGTATTTTCTCGATTTTATAAAGATAGCTAGAGTTCTACCTCATTTTAAATGTGGAAAAAAAAAACCGGAAATGATTATAGGCCGATTTCATTGCTGCCAGTTTTATCCAGAGATTTTGAAAAATTGATTAATGGTAGGATGGTTGTTTCTCTTGAGAATAAAAAGTATTTTTAGTAAAACTCAGCTTTGATTCCGAAAAGCTATGTCGATAGATTAGTCTGTTCTTTTTCTCCCAGGTTTATATATATATATCAATGACCTTCAAAATGCTATCAAAGGACTGTCTCTTGACTTAAAATGTAGTTAAATTGGAGCATCAAAAGCTATTTTGCCTTGTTTTGCTGATGACACACATCTTACTGTTGCTGTGAAAACTGGGGAAATGCTTATACAGAATCATAAGACTGGCATGTTGATGGATGAGGATTAACAAACTTCACCTAAACCACATCAAATCCCATTTTGTAAGGTACGGTAGAAGTAGCAATTGTTACCCTTGGATTGACAGTTTGGTGAAAATGTTTTGCCTCGAGAAGTTTTGACCAATTATCTAGGGAAGAGTGCTGATGAGTGCCTTAGCTTCAAGACCTTGTGTGCCTTAGCTTAGGAACAAATTTTATGCGTTAGCAGCAAGGTTCTATGAAATTTTGGGATGAGAAGGAAACTGAAGTACTTTTTTCCAAAAGATATTATGAGATAGCTTTGTTTTCCTTTTGCTCACTCATGTCTTCTATATAGTTGTCTTGTATCAACTAGCCAAATCAATTAGCCAAAGAACCTCTCGAATGACATCCATGAAACAAAAACGTATGGCATAAACTGTTTTTGAGGACAGGATTAAGAATATTTTATCCCCAAGCTCAAAGTCATAAGAACCCCTAACCCCCCTGAAAAACAGCAACCTTAAAGTTTCAACTTGATCCCCCATATGTAAGACAAAAAATTTAAACCTATCAAACATTGTGTGTGCAATTTGTCAGCTTTTAGTGAAAGCAACTGTCTTTACGGAATCTCCTCAAACTTTATAAGCTACTCACTTGCATTCAGGCACATCGGCGAGTGTTGTATGCAGCACTCTCTTGCGTTCAGGCACTTCAGCGAGTGTTGTATACAACCCTTGTTGCGTTCAAGAACAAAAGTTCTTTCTGATGATCGGAAACCAACTGACTCTGAGTGTAAAAGTATTAAGGAGAAATACACATTTCGGGTAATAACATTACGTGATTTTTTCAGACTACGAACTACGGACACTTACAAATTAAACAAAGTAAAATATCTTCGGA
>NC_088877.1:7413361-7573361 GCF_032884065.1 Artemia franciscana
TTTTTGTCTATTAAAAGCAACTTAAAAATTATCCTAATTCCCCCTCCCTCTAAATTTTCTTAATTAGTTCCTCTGATAGAAAAAGCTAGATTTTGAACGTGGATAAATGAAATATAGGAAGCCAATACCAGTTAAAATTTTTGTGGATGGTACGTCAAATAGCAACAAAACAAAAGGATACAGATGTGGAAAATTTGTAACAAAAAAATTAGAAAAATTGCTGAAAAGATAAAATAAAACATTTTATAACGTCTTTGCTTATGGAGAATCAAATAACTATAAAAATAAAACATTTAAGGGACGGAAATTTTTAACACCAAAAAGAAGACAAGTTTCTGAAGAGACGCAAAAAAACTATAACGTCTTTGGTCATAGAAAATCGAACAGGCACAACAACGAAACGTTTAAAGCACGGGAAAACTTGCAACACTAGGATAGGGAAAAATACCCAAAGACATGGTATAACGTCTGAAGAATCTAATATCCAAGGAAAATAGCTTGATAACGTTATGGAGAATCATATAGCCATAGAAAAAATACTTAAGGGACGGTAGAATTTGTAAAACAAAGTGAAAGTACATGAAAAGAAGAAAAAGACGTAGCATAATGTTCTTGGCTATGGAAAATCAAATATTAAAAAAACAAAAAACAAATAAGATATGGCAAATTTGTAACACCATAAAAAGGAGAAAATGGCTGAAAAATACATGGTTTAGCGTCGTTAGTTATAAAGAAGTAAGTGGCCATAAAAACAAAGCATTCAATGCATGGAGAAATCTGTAGCACCAAGAAAGGAAAAAGTAGCTAAAAAGCTAACCGTAAATGTGACTTACAAAAAAGACGAAAAAGATAAGAAAACGAGAAAATGAAAAAGGGTATAAATAATTGTGCTAGAAAAGACCTAGCAAGATTTGTGTCACTACTACCATGGAGTATCAATTTACTGCGAGATCAATTAAAAAAATCTTTTCCCACAAATAAGTTTTTTTTAAGTAATGAACTTCATTAAACAAAAAACGAACAAAAATAGCACCAAATAATCTACCAATCATACAACTACCATAAATTGGCTTCAATAAATAAATAAAACCAAAAACAAACAGAAATTACAATAAATAACCGAGTCAAACTCAGAACGAACAGAAATTAGCGTGAGTAGAATTCAAAAAACCTTATGTTTTCTAAACGCAGGATAAAATATGTACTTTACTTGAAAAATTCTTTTTAATGTTTTCACTTTTATAAGTTTAAGAAATAGAAAATTAATTAAGATTTTAAGGAATAAATGTTATACTATAATTTTTACATTTGATTTTTGTGTTCCTAAGAAATTGTGCTTCTAAGAATTGTAAAGTGAGAAAGTGCCAATATATTAAGGAATAAATTAAAAAAGTACTTTGATTTGATACAAGATGGGACCATGGCTAGTCTGGATATTGATGTCGTTATGGCACTGCGTCCTCTCATAGAAACACAAAAATCGTATTCAAAAAATTCGACTGATCCTACTAATGATAAAGTGCGAAGATATATTAAGAATTAAATTACAAAAGTACTTTGATTTGATACAAGATGTGATAATGGCTAGTTTGGATATTGATATCATTATGAAGTTGGGTATCCTTGCAAATGAATATTCTCTTTATTTTGGTTTTAGAGGTGAATTTTACAAACAGTTGTTTTGTTTGGCTATGGGGCCATCCCTCTTTCCTTTGTTGGTGTCTGCATTTGAAAACACAGTTTAGTTTCCTTGGACCTTTTCCATAAACATTTAAATAGTTTTGATTAAAACATAAAATTTACAGTGGAGTTCGAAGAAAATTACAAACTACCTTTTCTTGATATTCTATTAATTAAAGCGATTTCTACTTACTGTTTTCAATATATAGAAGGCCTAAACACGTGACAGGTATTTGAATTTTCATTTATGCCACCCTATTTCAGTGAAATGAGGGGTTGTAATTTCATTGGCGAATAGAACTTTCCGAGTTTGTTTCCAGGAGTTTTTAGATTCTGAATTGTTGCATCTGAGGGATATTTTATTTTATAATAATTACCCAGTTGAATTCATAGATAAAATAATAAAAAATAGACGCATTAAACATAACAATAGGGTTATTGGAGTTTCGCAGTCTTCAGAATTAAATATGTCTAAAAGTTTCATTTCTTTGCCTTATATACCTATTTTGGGGGAGATCCTTAAACGAATTTTGGGTAAACATAACATTGATACATGTTTCCAATTGGTGAGACTAATAAGTAATTTCCTAGATTCCCGAAAGAATTTAACCTTGGGAAATTTAGTTAGTGGGGTGTATAAAATTCCTTGTTCTTGTGGAAATTTTTATATTGGTAGAATTCACTAAAAACTTCTCAAAAGATTAATTGAGAATCGCAACTCAATAGAAAAAACCCTACAATTAAGCAAGCCTCCTGAAACTTTTATTTCGGCACTGGCTAAACATACGTTCTGTCATCTTGAAAATTTTTTACAATTTGATTAGGCCACGGCTATTTCTAATGGTTGGGGTTTTTCTCAGTTGGCGAAGGAGGCTATAGAAATTAAAAAAAAATTGTTTGCTAATTTTTCAATAAACAGGAACACGGGAATTTAAATATTGACCCAATTTTTAACTGTATTTTGAAAAACAAACCAATAGTCAATAAGGGAATTAAAATTTTACATAATCACCAGTGGACAAGATTACCTACTAGACCAAAAAGAGTTGCTTCAATAATAGCAAGCAAGGGGATTATTTCGCAACAGAATAATTGACTTAGTTTCAATTTTTACAATTTTTTTCCTCGGTTGCTTTTATTTTCTCATTAAAGTAACTCTGTTAGCTTCTTTTCCCTACGTGGATCAGTTGTGACAATTGTATTTCTTTATATTTATGGTGGTTTTATTTGTTTTTAGTATAGGTTTTTTTTCTTTATTTGTTTCTCTCATGCTGAGGACGCCTAGTTTACACACAGGCGAAATATCTGCATGGTTCTCATTATTGGCCACAGCCTCGATTATCGTCTTTTCATTGAGTTTTACCTCTCTTTTTGTACAAACCCAGAAGGCATTGTTATATGTTCTCTCGACTATTTTAGACAAAATTGCCATCGCACAATTTCAATCAGATACACTTGGTGAAAACAAGGGTAGTTTGCTACTTGAGCTCCACCACAGTTGACTCACCACAGTAAATAGCTGACCCTTGTCATCCCAATTTTTAGCTTTTTTGTGCTGTTTTTCTCATGTTTCCTGCAGTGATGGTGTAAGTGACGAAGACTTAGTGTTCCTGACTTTGCTTAGTGATATTTCATACAAATTAAATACTAGATCTATTTATTTGAACCTTATTCACCTTGCTAGGTGGTAGCGCCATCTATATACAACATCCATACATTAACCTAGATGGCGTTCACGCCGTAGACCATCTGGAAAGTTTAGCTCTATTTATGTGTGAGATCAAATAAACACCCTAAGAAATTCATATACTGCTGAATGCAGTTGCTCATAGACTAATAATCGGTGTGATGACCAACCAAGCAGGTATCAGCAGTTTGATGAAAACGCTCATTAAAATTAGACCCTATCCATTTTCACCATTAGCGCCATCCACCTTCATCCGTTTAAAAGAACTTGGACAGCTGAAGGCTCCAAAAGGACCCATTACTCTGTACGGGCAGAAAAGAAGAAGGCGACGCGGGAAAAGAGCTGGAATACGAATTAAAACTAGACAAAGAGAGCACCCCAGTAAAGCGATTGAGACAATTGTCTCTGCCAGAACACCAAATTACCGGCAACAAAAAGACAGGTTCTATATAGAAGTAAAAATTTTGAACCAGAAACCTCTCCCCTCCCTCTCAAGATACGAAGCAGACCCGTGCCCTGAAAGCTCTAGGCTACCCCTATCAACTCTGTCTCTCGTCGCATACAGTGCAAAGAAGCACTTTCCCACATTCCTGCTTTGTAACGCACGTTCTCTTTGCAATAAAATAGATGAAATCGATGTAGTATTAAGGCAGAACAATGTTTCTGTCGCAGCCATAACAGAAACTTGCAACCTGACTGAAGTGACAGGAGGGCTCACCGATTATGCCCTATACCTCAGAACAAGACAAGCTCTTGGTGACCAGAGACTAGGCGGTGGAGTAGTATTTTACGTACGTGAAGATATCCCAATGAAGGAGCTACGTGAACTTGAAAGCACTGAACATGAGGCTTTTTGGGTTTGGTGCAAACCATCGGCCATGCCGCGTGCTTACTCATGCATTATCTTTGCTTCAATCTACTACCCTGAAAGTGCTAAAAACCGCCCTGATCTTGTCACATACCTCCAAAAAACTGTCGACCACCTTCGTGCTTTCTATGGAAATCCTGCTATTGTTCTGGCTGGGGACTTTAACCAAACCAAGAAAAGCTGGCTAGCATCATGCCTTTCCCTCAAGCAGGTTGTAAATTTTCCAACACATGAATCTGGCAGTAAACTTGATTCAATCCTGACCAACTGTGAGACATATTACCAAACCCCTGAATCCCTTGGGCCGCTTGCCTGTTCTGATCATAACGTTATGCTCTGGTCAGCTGCCTCTTCAATACCCAAGCCTAAAAATAAGCGTGTCAAGTATCGTCCGCTTACTGATTCAGCAATTTGCACCTATGGTCGATGGATAGCTACTTAACCTTTTCCAGAAGTGTATGGAGACAAAAGCCTCGATAAAAAATGCCAACTGTTCAACGAAGTTCTCCATGCCAAATACCTCGAGTTTTTTCCTGAAAAGACTTTCACTAGATGTGAAAGTAATAAACCCTGGATAACCCCCCAAATCAAGAAACTAATCCGAAAAAAGTGCAAGCTTTTCCAAGAATGAGATTTGCAAAATGCGAAAAAATTGCGAAATCACATTACCTCTCTCACGAGAAGTGCGAAGAAAGATTAAGGGCGTGAGAAATTTTCGGACAGTCTTAGGCACACTAATCCCAGGAAATGGCACAGAGCGGTCAAGCAAATCACTGGCAAGTCCATTCATAACAGCATAAAAATAAGCCACCCTGACGGAACTTACACAACTGCTGATGAGGTTAATCAATATTTCACCCGCATCTGGACCTCATTTCCTTCTCCCACACAAGCCCAGAAGTCTGAAATACTTGACTCCTGTGCAGATGAAGGTGAAGTTGTTATCGATAAGATGACAACCTATAAGACACTGATGAAGGTGAAAGTAAACTGTTCAGCTTATCCAGACGAACTTCCACCCAAACTGATTCGAGAATACGCCCCTTTCATTGCGAAACCACTCTCAGTGCTGATAAACCTTTGCTTTCGTATAGGGATCTTTCCAGCTGTTAGGAAGAAAGCTTACGCTAGAGTAATTCCGAAGGTTACCAAGCCTAAGAGCTATGACGAACTTAGACTTACTTCGCAAACACCATGCCTGGCGAAAGTGGCCGAGACCTTTATCATGAGGGTCTTGCTTGATCAAATCCAGGGATCTATCGACCAGAGACAATACAACGGACTGAAAGACTGTAATATCTCAGTGTACCTAGTGAGGATGTATGATAGTCTCCTTAAGTGGGTCGAAAAAGGTCACAGTTTTGTAGACCTTGGTGCCATTGATTTCCGAAAGGCATTTGATCTAATCAATCATATTGTAGCTGCCCTTAATTTCAAGCTAATGGGGGCTAAAAAAAAGACTCTTACGCTCGTGTTGGACTTTCTCAGTCAGAGGATGCATCGTGTGTTTGCTCTCTACGAAGGTGACACCAATTCCGAATGGTCCTCATCCACCTGTGGAGCCCCTCAGGGCACTAAGCTTGCAGCTATTGTATTGTTGTCTGTAATTAACTTCCTCATAGCTGACTATGACGACCGCTACAAGTTCGTGGATGACCTGTCATTTATCCTGAAATATTTAGTACAAAACGGAGTTGTGACGCCACAGTTCAGTTCAAATTTTTTCAGTGTTTTCACAAAAGAGTGCGCGGAGCTAAATCTTGAGATTAATGTGAACAAGTCGAAGACAGTGCGCTTTAACCCGCTAAAAAGTGATATTATGGAGCCAAATGTTCCATTCCCTCTAGCAAACAGTATCAAGATCCTTGGAGTTACTTTTTCCAATGACTTCAGCTTTGCCACACATGTTGAAAACGTGGTTAAAAGTGCAAACGCTAGTCTACAGACTTTAAACGGTATGTGTAGGCTCAGTGCAAACACAGAGAGTATTAAGTACGCATACATAGCGTATGTCCGTCCCATTCTGGAATATGCGTGTCCTGTTTGGGTGCCTTCAGCGCTGAGAACAGTGTATCTTTGTCAGGAGCTTGAATCGGTTCAGAAGCGAGCGGTATCGATCATCTTGGGCCGCCGTGACATCCCCTATGAAAAGGCTCTGGAAGTGCTAAGACTGCCGTCACTCCAAAACCGGTACGAAACTCTGATAATGAGTTTCGGAAAGTACTTGCTTTCTAAATCTCAGCACTGTGACATTCTACCTGATCAACCTCTAGCATCAAGAACGAGAAAGCAAGATAAATTAGTTCCCGTTAAAGCAAGAACAAACCGATATGGTAATTCTTTCGTCCCGGTTTTCGTCAAAATGTATAATAAGAGTTGATATTTATAGTTTTATTTATATTTACAAGTGTAGCTTGATTTTGTATATGTTGTAAAAAAAAACACAAATCAGCGACAGCTGTCAAGTTTTTGCTATTAAACCTGTCTACTACTACTACTACTACATCACTTCCGTATGAGCCTTAAATACCCGAGGGGTATAACTTACAAACCTCACCCTCAGGCTCAGATGGTTTGTAGCAACTTTGAAAACTATGCTATATGATATTTGGACTATTTTGAATAGAAGAAGTGTCTCAAAATACCTACTGGATATATTTCGGGAAAGCAGGACGTGTTTGTACTTGTGGTTGTGTTCGTGTGTGTTGGGGGGGGGAGGGTAGCTGCGCTCTGACCACTTTGAATCTTAAGAAGGGCACTAGAACTTCTAATTACCAATCCAACGGGACCCTCCCGAAGCACACACAATCACCCTTTCTATAAGCACCTTGTATGCCCCCAGGGCATAATTTACAACCCTCTTCCTGAGAGCTGTTGGGGGGGGGGGTCTTCCTTACAGACATAAATTCTGAAACCTTCAACTACGATAAATAAAATTATTATGTCCAAATTTTTTTTGAGGTGTAAATGGAAATGACGGGCGTGGAGGGGGCTGTTTACACAACCCCTACAGCTGAAGTTGATACAACCATCCCTTCCATAAAAACCATAAATACCCCCAGGACATTTACAACCCTAAACTCCAGGCTCTGGTGGCTTGTTTCAACCCCAAAAGCCTTTTTGTATGATCTTTGGACTATTTTGAATAAAATGCCTGTCTCAAAATTTCTATTGGATGCATTTTGGGAAAAAACAACGAGTGAGAGCGGTAGCTGCCATCTGATCACTTTGACTATTAAAAAGGCTTTGTTAACTTCATATTTCAAATCAAATAAGCCCCAACGGAAGTTTATATGACCACCCATTCCATAAAAACCTTATATACCCTCATGGCATAACTTACAACCCTATACCAAGGGCGCTGGGGGGTTTTGTCACCCCTAGAGACATTCTTATATGCTCTTTGGACTATTTTGAGCAAAATCACTATCTTATAATTTCAATAAAATGTGTTTGGTGAAAAGAGGTGTTGCCGGAGGGAGGGGGTCTAAATTCCCTCCATCACTTTTGACGCTTCAAAAGGAACTAGAACTTCCAATTGTCAGACCAATGAGCTTCGTCTAAAGTTAAACCTTAAATTTTCGCGGCATAACTTAAAACCCTCATCCCTAGGCTCTGGTGGTTTGATTCAGCTCCAAATTCTTGTTATATGATCTTTGGAATATTTTCGATAAAATGACTTGGACGTATTTCGGCAAAACAAGACGTGTAGGGAGGGTGGTAACTACCTTCTGGTCATTTTGGCTCTTAAAAAGGGCACTATGAATTAACATTACCAATCTAATGAGTCCCTTCCGAAGTATATACCACCATCCTTTCTATAAAAATATTATATGCCCGCGGGGCATAATTTACAATCATTGCTCTGAGAGCTGTGACAGAGGGGGTATCTTCCTCAAAGACATAATTTCCAGACTCTTAAACTACAGTGAACAAAATTGCTATGTCCAAATTTTAATTGACTGTTTTTGAGGGAATGATGAGCGTGGGGGGAGGGGGCTATATGCTCTAAGATCACTAGCTTACTCCTAACAAGGGTACCATAATTTTTAATTTCAAATCAAATAAGCCCCATCTGTAGTTTATGCGATCACTCATGCCGTAAAAGCCTTATATGACCCCAGGCCATGACTTGCAACCCTACGCCCAGGGCACTGGGGAGTTGTGTCAACCCTAGAATCATTGTTTTAATTGTTTGGACTAGTTTCAGCAAAATTACTATCTAACAATTTTGAATAAAATGGGTATTTGAAAATTTCTATTCGATGTATTTCTAAACAATATGACGTGTTTCTGTGTGTCGGTGTGTGTAGGGGGGGGGGTAGTTCCTCTCCGATAGCTTTGGCTCTTAAAAAGAGCAGTAGAGCTTCTGATTACCAATGCAATGAACTCTCTCCAAAGTTAATAAGACCACGCTTTCTATAAAACCGTATATTGCCCCAGGGCATAACTCACAACCTTTGGCCTAACGGCTGGGGGGATTTGTTACGCTCAAAGACACAATTTCCTTGCTTTTCAAATACGCTGAAAAAATGGCTATCTGAAAATTTTGATTGCATTGTTTTCGAAACAATGGACGTCAAGATGAGGGAGTATTCGCCCTCTGATCATTCTTGACTAATAGAAAGGGCACTAGTCCTCTCAATTCCCAATAGAACGAGCCTTTTTTAAAGTTTCTACGACAACGCTTTCTATAATTGGCTTACGTGCCACAATGGCGTAACTTAAGACCTTAGCACTGAGGACTGTGTGAGGGAGGGTGGTTGTCATCCTCAAAAACATATTTTCCGGACCCTTCAACTAAATCGAACAATAGCTATTTCAAAATGTTGATCGGAAGTGTTTGGGCAAACGAAGGGCGTGGGGTAGCATTCTCCCTCCGATCACTTTTTACTATTAAAAAGGGCACTAGCACTCTTAATTTCGAATGATATGAGACCTCTTTTGAAGCTTTTACAGCGACTCTTTCTGTAAAAACCTTATATGCCCCCAGGGCATAGCTGAAAACCTTCGCCCTGAGGACTGGGCGAGGGGTTCCATTCTCAACGACCGGATTTTCGAGCCTTTCAACCACGTTGAACAAATGGCTATCTCAAAATCTGATTGGATGTGTTTGGGGAAATGGTGGGCGTGGAAGGGGAGTTAGTTGCCCTCCAATCACTTTTGACTATTAAAGAAGGCACTGGTTCTCTCAATTTCCAATCGAATAAGCCTTTTTTGAAGTTTTTATGACAACATTTCTATAAAAAAATTATATGCCTCCTAGGCATGGCTAAAAACATTTGCCCTGAGGGCTGAAGGGGGGTGTTACCCACAAATACGTAAAAAATCTTTCCTACTATGTTTAACAAAATGGCTATCTCAAAATTTTGATTAGAATTGTTTGGGGAACTGGTGGGCGTGGGAGGGGGGTTATTTACCCTCCAATCAGTTTTGACTGTTAAAAAGGGCGCTAGCCCCTTCAATTTTCAATCGAATGAGTCCATTTTGAAGTTTATGCGACAATTTCTTCGATACGAAGTGCCCCAGTCTAAAACCAAAATAACAAAAAAAAATCGTTATTTAAAAAAAAAAAATGCCAACATTGTTCTTTACATAGACAACACTATTGTGCTGCCCATCGCAATTTTTTTTATCATTATTATAATAAAATAATTATAATTATAAAATAATTATAAAATAATTATAATTATGAATTATAATTATAATTATACATTATATAATAATAATTATAAAATAATATTAATAATATTATTAATAATAATAATAATTATAATAAAATAATAATATAATTTATAATTATAAATAAATTATAATAATAAAAAACATTATTATTATTATAAGGTATGGGACATACATTTATGTTTTGTATATATGTGTGAATTATAATGAAAATATAAGATATAATGTAGACCTAAGTTCAACAAAAATGACAAAAAATTAGCGTTTTACAGTCTCAAATGATAATACAACAATTTTTAACTACCCTTTTAACTACTACTACCAACTACTTTCCCAGTTCATTGTTTTAATTTATTCTCCTAAACTGCCATTATTCGGAAGAAAATATCTAAAATACTTAAGTAAAATTGAGATTGAATACTGACAGCTACCCACTTAATGTGTATTTATTTTAATGGCAACATAAAATATAATATTCAAAAAACTTATCTACAAAAATGTGGAACGAGGAGGCGTCACCTAAGAACAGCTTTTGCTGGAAGTGCGCCCATTAAAAAATTTAGATCCTAAAAATATTGATTTATAAAAGAAACTAATAAAAAGCATCACTTAGGATAAAAGAGCATTTACAATACATAAGTTGACGTTCACTATCTACATGATTAAATAGGCTTACCTCAATGGGAGCTATTGCAATATCAGCATCAGCCTCATGATTTCTCAATTCTTTTAGCAGGTCCATTGCAGCTTTAGTGCCTTCGAGCCCAGCATAATCATTTTCCAACTTTCTTTCTAGGGATTTACAGAGGGACCATAAAGCATCTCCTTCAACTTTTACTTTCTCTCGCAATGCTTCTCCGAAAATATATCGTCGGGAGGATATCTCGCTCATTAACTGTTGCTTCAGTACATCTAAATTTTTTTGAATAAACATAATTTATTTAAATTTGCTATTTTATCTGTTACTGGCAGGCTACTGTCTCACTAAAACTAACTTACTGACGTTGTTTCCATTTTTCACCGATTTCCAGTGTCCGATTCAATCAGAGAATATACTTTGGGACAATTAAAACTCAGGTGGCAACACTGTTAGCATTGAAAGTGTAAAAATTCCAAACAAAGTAATATCACCAGAGAAAGTAAAAATGAAATTCAATTGTTTAAATTGTTTGAGTTGGAACTTAAAAGCATAATGTGTCTCTAAAATAAAATAAAAAAACAGGAAATTTACATTGAACATAGCCTCTATGTGCAGCTCTTCGGTTCTTGGTAGCAGCAGGGACATATTTAAGAAAAGACATGTGAGAGGAAAATCAGCAAAAAAAAAGAAAGTAAAACATATTTTTTTAGAAAAAAAAGTGTCGTCAAATTCATCTATTTTGTTTTGCTTATTTAGTCTGACGATTCAACATTGAAACCCTGGCGAAAATAGTGTACTCATTTATAAAGTTTACAATAAAAAATAAAAAAAACAAGAGAGATATTAAAAAATTGTGATTTTCAGGTATGAATGCACCAAGGAACAAGGAAAAAAAATCCAGAGAAAAAATGTATTTATCTTAAGGTTCTTGGTACTTAGGTATAGTACTGAACAATGTGGCGTCTTTCTTGTATCAAATAAAAAAAAAGTTTTTCAACTTAAAGTAAGGAGCAACATTACAACTTATACAAACAGAAACTATTTTGTATCCGAGAAGAACTACCCCTCCTCTGCATCTCCATCATTACATTAAAGTATTTCAGTGCTATAAAAAGCTTCTTATTTCAATTAAATGGCCCTTGCATTTCAGGAGTCGTTCTTAAAGAATAAGGAAAAAAGTAAAACTTTAGCGTCAAGAGCCAGGGGTTTTGGAGGAGGCACACCCCTCATATACGGAACAATTCTTGTTAGTTTTAAGTTTCAATGTTGTTCCTTACTTACAGCAGAAAAATTTGTTCCTTTTCAGATAATTTTTGACTCGCAGCCAAATTCTCCTGCGTAAATTCTTCCGTGGAAATATTTCTCCCAGTGGAAAATTTTCACTCTGGGAAATCCCCCCCCCCCGAAAAATTCCCTACCTAAAAATCTCCGCATATGTCCAAAAAAAAATACTATATTTAAACAATGTATAAAATGCATAAACTACAGTCTTTTTCCCAGGGGCCGTAGAGCCAAATCATACCCACAGGGTTAGTTATTTGGCCTTTCAACAATACTGAACCAAACATCTATCTCAAAATTTTATTCGGATATGTTTGAGGAAAAAAAGGGCACAGGGGGTATGCCTAGTTACCCTCCAATCTTTTTGAGTACTGAAATAGAGCACTAGAACTTTCCATTTTCGATCAATGAATACTCTCCCGATCTTTAAAGATCATTCCTTCGATACCTTCACCCCAGAGGAAAAAAGAACCAAAAAATAAACACGTGATCTTTCTTCTGCCAAAAAAATATAAATTCCACATTTTTCCAGATAGGAGCTTGAAATCTCTGCCATAGGTTTCTCTCTATGTTGAATATGATGGTGTGTTTTCCAAGAGGATTCTTTGAAATTTTGGTTGTGTTTCCCCTAATATTTTGAAAATAAGGCAAATTTCCTCATATTTGTAGCTTTGATGCGTATCGTTAAACTAAAGTCCAAACTCAGCTGTAACAACACACTGCAGAACTCGAAATGAAATTCCAGACATTATATTTTGCAGAAGTATCTCAATATTAATCAAAAAAAAAGAAGAAGAAGAGCATTTTGGGAGTAACACACTTCAGGGCAGGAATTTGATTTTTGTGATGGAATTATACAAAAACGCCTATATTCTAATCCAAATAAGAAGAAGAAGAAGAGAATATTGAGGTTCTCTAGTGGTACAGTGGGTTCAATATGAGCTTTATAATAAGGGACCCAGAGTTTAATCTGAGCATTATCATTACATTGCAGGGCTCAGAATTTGATTCCGGTTATTAGATTATGTAAAACCGTCTCCATATTAATTAAAACAATAAGAAGAAGAAGAAGAGAATATTGAAGGATTTCAAACTCAGCTGCAGGAGGACGCTACGGGGATCGGAAATTCATTCCAGTGACGAGATTAAGCGAAAACGTCGCCATATTATCCAAAAAAAAGAATAAAAAGGTTAGAACATTAAGATTGATATGTGAGAATACGCTTTCTCATAAACTCTTCCAGAACACTTTCAACTTCGAAAGTCATGATTGAGAAAGTCTGGCTTCAACACTCTGACCTCAACTTTTCTGACTGTAACAGTCCTTTCATTGTATTGTTGTTAGTTAAAATATTGTTGCCAATTTTTTTGCGCTTGACGCACAATGAACTCCTAAACGATTGAGGAATGAAAATGTTAAAATAATAACAGACAGAAGACAAAGTGATAAAAAAAATAAAATAAGAAAAAGCTTTAATTTCACTTTTTGTGAATTAAAGGGGTCTTATTTAATCGCTTTCCATTTAATAACAACATAGCTTCCAGTTGAAAGGTTCCGAAAGCAATAGCTAAATAAAAAGCTTGTAGTAACAAAATGGCACACGAACACCACATAACTTGCACATAATCTTAAATTTTGCATGAGGATAAATGCAAAATTTTAAATTACACAGAAAAGGATATCTATCAGACGTTCTTTGCATTAAGTCAAAATATTATTTTTAAAAACCGTTACGATTCATGATGTGATTCCCGATGTCTTTTCTAAAATTATAATGAACCCCATAAAAAAGTAACTACCGTAATCACGTTCTTTTTTTCTAGGCCATAATAACAAATTACACGAAAAAGAAAAAAAAATATTGAAAATAGTAAGACGCCAACAAAAATATATAATATGTTACTCAGGTTACGCGAACTTCGGTTCCATCTTGAACTTTGTAAATAGAAGGAACATACGTAGACAGAATTCATCAATCAGCTTAGCCTGCGAATTTTGTCCTTAAAATTAATATAATCCAGTTTACGATTTTTGGTCATTTATTTTCTTACGATAAAGATGGGGCTGTAAGTTCATTTTATTACCTCTTTAAAGTAGTGTCTAGGTAACCTACTCCAAGTAACTGTCTTTTTTCCATCCTCAGCTCGTTGGTTTCTTTGTCATTAAACATTCTAATATTTTTGACCCGCATAGGCTCAACTTCAGAAAATCTGTCTTACATTGACTTAACCTTTTTTCAATAGACTAAACTTTAGAAACAGAAAAGTTATCAGCTTGGGTCTGAAGGAAAAATAGATATATTAGTTATAATAACAATTCATTGCAGTACCATACAGCCTGAAGTCAACTCAGCAGCACATGCCCCTCCTCTACCCGCATCTGTTCAAAGCTCGAGTCCTTAATAAAACGTTTCCATGTAGAGACAATGGTTTGCTTAGCACAGGTACCGATCCAAGGCCGTATCCAGGACAGAGTTAGGGGGTTTGACCCCTTGAAATGTTGTGCAACTCGTAAATACATAACAAAAATTCATATAAACAAAATTTTTATATGTTTCTTATGTTTTTCTGTGACCCCCCCCCCCATTTCCAAAAAAGAATATTCTGGATACGTCTCTGTACCGATTTCCCAATTGTCTGCATTCGGCCAGGAGTGTGAAATGTGGTAAGGGGTAAATCGTTCATGGCTTCCCGTGTTTTCTTCCAGATTTCTCCAGACATCTGTTTGGGGCTGGGTAGACTCTGGCTGAGCTTAGACAGTCACACCACTGACTGACCTCTATTCCATACCAAACAATAGGCGACACTAGGACTCAAACCTTTTCCCTTAAGGAATAAGGTTTTCAAATCCAGCTAATAAAACACTCAGCTAGTACGGCTGAACCCTTTAACCCTCCCATGAAGTTCCTGTTACCCTTGAATAAAACGTTTTTAGTTTTTTTGGAACGAAAGTAAATGAAAATACCTGTAAACACTGACAAACCGCCATATCGAAGCTCACTTGGAGATTCTGCTATTATTTCACCAAGATCACGAAGACGCAAAAACTCGTCTTCATAGTCCCAGACGCTTGGAGATTTAGCTATAAATTCGGATAAAACGACAGATTTGTCGGTTTGCCAAAGTTCTTTTAGTGCTTCCCATTTTTGGAATGCATCCACATATACCTAAAGAGCATATATCCTTAGTTTCTCAATACTTAAAAACACAAATTAATACATAACATCTACATTATAGTAAATAGTTTCACTGAGTACGATTCAAATGAGGGCTAGAGCACAATCATGTAACTTTAGTTTGCGATTCAAATTCTACAACATTAAAAAATATAGTTAAAAAATCTAAGCTATGATAGCTTCATATCCTAAAAAATTTCAAACTTTAGCGTAAAGAGCGAGGTATTGACGAGGGGAAGAACCCCCCCCCCTATACGTAAGAATTTCTGTTCCTTTTGAGTTTTAATATTGCTCCTTACTTTCAGTTGAAAAAGCATTGTTTTTTTTTTATTTAATCAAATAAAAAACAAGTTTTTTCAACTGAAAGTACAAAGCAGCATTAAAACTCAATATGAACAGAAATTGCCGTGTACGAAGAGGTTGCCCACCTCTATACCATGCTCTTTAGGCTAAGCTTTTTAACACTTTCATGAAAGCTTACTATTCTAATTAAACGGCCCTTGTGTTTCAGGAGTCATTCTTGAAACATACGAACAAACCGTTAAACTTTAGCGTAAAGAGCAAGGTATTGAGGAGGGGGCAAATATAAATAAAACATAATAAAATTCAGGGATACAGGATTTATCTTTTCAACAATTATTAGCCTATCCACTTAAATACGAAATAAGCAACTTATGTAGATTTTTTATTTATTTATTTATTTTCTTTATTTCCCTAAAAAAATGAGGAGTACGCTACAATATAATATAAAGAAAAGACAAGTGATAACACTTACAATCAAAACGTATCAAATACTGATCAAACACTTAAAAAGAGAAGAAAAAAAAGATACAAAATCACTTGCTAAATAGTTTAGCCTATAAATCATCAAGAGCCAGAACTGTTACTAAAAAACGGAAATAAATTGTGGCCTAAAAGGTTAATTTTCGCCTTATCTTCAAATGTTTTATTTTTTTCTTTATACAGACTACAGGATACTTCACTTTAAGTTTTAAAACAATCTCAATGTTACTAAAAGAAAGGGGGAAACCAAGTAAAAATTTACAAAATTTAAAATAAGAAACTTTAATGGGTGAAAGATCAGAAGGTCTGAAATTACGGAAGAGGACGGACGGGAACAATACCTGAAGCAGAGCAATAGCGCTATACATACGACCAAGGACGTCCCGACGGTAAAAACCCCGAAACGAATTAAAAGACCAAATGCCTTGCGTAGTTTCATTTGAACATGCTGAACCAGGACTGGTTTAGAATCTCTCTTTTCGAAGAAGCATAAGGTAATCCCAAATAAGTGACTATTGGCAAAGACTGAAAAATAACACCATTGCCGCAATCGAGAGTCGCCCTGACATTATCCTCTAAACAATTTACAACAAAAAATTGACATTTTTCAAAACTGATAGAAAGGCCCAATGCGTTTAAACAATTAATTAAAATATTAAAATTAGAAACAAGACTAGAGTTGGACCGGCTTAGACGATAACATCATCAGCACATGCAATGTAAGACAGATTTCCAGATAATGAAACAAAAGAGCAGGAAAGAGAATTAAGGGCAGTAGCTAAACATGAATTAAATATATAAGGAGAAATAATTCCTCCTTGTCTAATTCCTCTACCCACTTGAATTAATTTGGACTGAGACGAAGACGAATCCGGACAAATACGGATCTTTAATCCATAATACCAAGAGCGAAGGACTCGAATGACAGCTAGGGGCAATCCAGCATGGATTAAAGCGAGCAGTGCAATTGCATGAGAAATGTTATCAAAGGCCCCTTTGATATCAATCAAGAGGGCGTATAGCGGTTGACCAGAGATTCTCGCTTCTTCAATAACTTTGCTGAAAGATGCATGGCGTGGTCACATCCCAAACCTCTCTTGAAACCAACTTGATTAGAGCCAGCGTTAAGAATTTCAAGAAGATCCTTCAAACACAACTCAAACACTTTCCCGATCATAGAACCCCTAGTAATTGGCCTCCAGGAACTACAAGATGACAAGTCTTTTTTCCCGCTCTTAGGAATAGGCTTAACAATGCCAATATAGAATGACGATGGTACTAAACCAGTAATAAATAAAAGGTTGAAAAATTCCAGTAGAGTAATAAGAAAAGAAGAAGGAGCAAGTTTAAGGTGATTAGCAAATACGCCATCATGATCCTTAGCCGACTGCGCCTTTAACGTTTTGATTACTCTACGTAACATATCCTCAGAAATCCTGTGATCAGTTGAAAAATTCTTCAACCTTTCATCTAATTGCAACACAACACTGTTAGAATTGTGCGAAGTCGACAACATAGAAAAATAATTTTCCCACTATTTTAGCGATGGTGTGGAATTAGTATCAGGCATGTTAGTCCGCCTATTGCCTCGGAGAACATTCCAAAGGAGATTCTTGTCCTTGTCGTTATCAATGTTTGAAGAAGCTTCTTCTATGATCAGGTTATTATGACGACGGAGCTCCGCTTGGAATTCGGCCTTTCTCTTTTTCATTAGCAAAAAAGCTGGATGCGAGTCTCTAGGCTTACCAAGCGCCCGCCATTCCCAATACGCTTGTTTTGCCGCCTTATTAGAATTTACCAAAAAAGGATTGAGGCTCCAAAAAGGTTTCTGCGCGCCCAATCTTATCCTATTAGTAGGAAAAACTGCCAGAGCACCATAGTTTAAGCAGTAGATTAATTCAAAATAAAGACAATTAATAGTCAAAGAGGGATTACTCTCCATTGAATCCAAACTATCAGGAATAAAAACTTTATCAATTAAAGTCCCAACTCTTTCTTGGTAAAGCGGTTTAAAATTTGGATTCCAATCAATCCGATCAAAAAATTTAGGAAGCTTATTACCAGAAAAACGAACTGGGGAAGGACGAGGAGGCAAAGGGGGTAAAAGGAACTGAAGCGGCATGTGGTCACTAACGGGAAAATCTTCGATTACAATAACCACAGGCAAAGGATCACTTGGGTTAGAAGAAAAAACATGATCAATATTAGTTGTACTACCACTCCAATGAATATAAGTAAAATCCTGGGACTTCGGTAAAACAGAAAAATTAGAAAGACAAGATGATAAAATTGTACCCCTTTCATTTGCTATGTTTTGATTACAGTTAAAATCATTTAAAATATAAGTACGCAAATTTGACTGTAAACTAGAGACCAAACGACTAAGATTAAAACAGCATTGAGTAAACGCATCAAAAGAAATATCATCATGGTAATCAGTGGAAAAATAACAATTAATTAAAACTACGTTTGAAAAACTACATCCTAAAAAATTTGTATCAATTGCTAGAATAGTTGCATTAAGAGACTTGGGTAAAATAGTAGCTAAACCACCGGAGGGACGCCCATCAGTCGGTGTAGTGGGAACAGCAAAAATATCATGCTGAGTAGACAAACTAGAAAGCAGATTTAACGAATGATCAAGGAGGTGGTGTTCTTGAAGACATAATAACGATGATTTTTCATTAAAAAAACTATGGAGTACAGGTAATTTCCCTAACACACCATTTGAAGTAAAGGATGTAACACGAAGTAATACATTCATTTACAAAACGTCTTTAAAATCGGACATCTAAAGCTGTAAACTGGATGATAATTCGAGCCACAACTGGCGCATTTAACTGGCGCTTGACATGGAGAGTCTTCAGTCGAAATGTGATTACCGCTACATCAGGCACATTTGAAACATTCAGATTTACATTGATTTTGAACATGGTTAAAACTTTAACATTTAAAACAACGCCAAGGCTGAATACGATCACGTTCCACTCGGAAAAGCTCATAACCGAATTTGATGCCATGTGTGATGTAAACATGCAAGTATTCTTCTGTTTGAAAAATAACTCTTACAGTTTGCGATTTTCCTAGCCGATTAAACTCGATTATACCCGGAAAGTCCAATGCATAGGCACTAACATCAAAATCAATGTCCACACTCCTTATAATTCCAAAAAATCGCCGAGGCTTGGAAGTTATTATGCTTTCAGGAAAATTCACCTTTAGATCACAACTGAGCTTCGATGCATCTTGACATGGTACCGATACCATAACACTATCCTTAGTCGTTTTAAAATAACGAATATTTGCACACCCTGTCTTATCAAATACTTTCTTGTGGTAGACAGGATCCTTCAGTAGGAGAGTGGGTGGGTTTTTTATCACTATGGTCTCTATTGGGACAGTCTTGAGTGGGAGAGGCGGCCATTCATGGTGGGGCACAGTGGGGGGATTGAGATCAAGATCATTGCCAGGAATTTTTTTTCTCTAAATTAGATTCGATACGCTCAATAGAAGACAGTGTTTTTTCAAGCTTTCGGGAATAGTCATAAACAATTTTATCAAGCCGGGCGCTGATGTCAGGCTTTAATACTGGACATTCATTAAAGCTCCGTGTGACGATTACAGGCCATATGAACTGTTTCGAATCAAGTTCTATGATAACACGCATTATGTCCGAGGTAGTAGTCTTTTCAGCTGTTTTTCCTCTTCTTTCTTGCAATCTACCAGCTTTACGACACAGACATGCGAGCAGCGTTTTTGCTACATTCAACTCCTCTAAACGATAGAATCCTGCCATTGCGTTAGATATTTCATCAACACTTATTCCGGCTTTCAACGAGTCAAGAGCGAAGAATAATATCGAATTAACTAAGACATGCGAAATTCCTGTCTCTGACACAAAAGTCTTATCAAAATCGCATGCATCGAGTGGCTGGCTTGTGACGTCAGATATATTGTCACTTGGATATACTTTAGTGGAATGGTTATTTGGTCTTGAAATAGACTGAACTGACAAGTCCACGCCTCGGCTGCATGAATTTTCAGCTACAAAATTGGTATTAGAGGAATGGATTTTTGACTGCTGATTATCAGGGATATACAGGGATTATTATTAGAGATGCAAGATCCATGAACTTCATCATTATTTGAACAGATTAAGCAAATCCAATTCGGTTTTTTCTTTACGCTCAGTTGGGGAAATGCCTGCACACTATGGGTGAAACATCTCGAGACATTTTGTGCATTGCAGGGGGATCCCCTTGCCACAAGATTGACCACAACCAGGAAAAAAAATATTGACATTTCCCACTCCTTAGGTCTGGGGTTATATAAGCAAGGCCAAAAAAAATAGAATCGCCTTTAGCGCTCCATTAAGCTTATCATGCAATAAAATCCTTCAGGTTAAACTTGGGTAAATTTATAGTAAACAGTATTACTGACTTTCGTATAAAGTGAATATACCATTCGATGCCTTTTTTTATGCTCTTTACAAATATAATAATCGCTTCTACCGGAAATTCAGATTTAGCACTTTTTGACCTCTTAAAAATGACCTAATTGTGGGGTACAAAAAGGCTTAAAACATTGGTCTCAGACTTTAAAACATTGGACTCAAAACTTACCGTTTCATTATGAAATCCATTTTCTTAATGTTATATCAAACAGTTCGTGGTAATGAACTGTAGTAAGGAGCGACTCGGCTCAATAGTAACCAAAACTCTAAAAAATGGAATTTTCATACCAATACCTACATCAAAAGAATCGCATTTTAATGCTGATTTTAAGTATATAAGTTTTATCAAGTTTAGTCTTACCCATCAAAAGTTACGAGCCTGAGAAAATTTGCCTTATTTTAGAAAATGGTGGGAAACAACCTCTAAAAGTCATAGAATCCTAAAGAAAATCACACCATCAGATTCAGCGTATCAGAGAACCCTATTGTAGAAGTTTCAAGCTGATATCTACAAAAATGTGGAAGTTTGTATTTTCTGCCAGAAGCCAGATCACGGATGCGTGTTTATTTGTTTGTTTGTTTTTGTTTTGTTTTTTTTTCCCAGGGGTGATCGTATCGACCAAGTGGTCCTTGAATGTTGCGAAAGAGCTCATTCTAACGGAAATGAAAAGTTCTAGTGCCCTTTAAAGTGACCAAAAAATGGAGGGCACCTAGGCCCCCTCCCACGCTAATTATTTTTCCAAAGTCAACGGATCAAAATTCTGAGATAGCCATTTTATTCAGCGTAGTCGAAAAACCTTGTAACTATGTCTTTGGGGACGACTTACTCCCCCACAGTCCCCGTGGGAGGGGCTAAAAGTTACAAACTTTGACCAGTGCTTACATTTAGTAATGGTTATTGGGAAGTGTACAGACGTTTTCAGGGGATCTTTTGGTTGGGGGAGGGGTTGAGAAGAGGGGTATATGTTTGGGGAACTTTCCATCGAGGAATATGTCATGGGGGAAGAAAATTTCCATGAAGGGAGCGCAGGAATTTCTAGCATTATTTACGCATATGAGGGGCTAACCTCCTCCTAATACCTCGCTCTTTACGCTAAAGTATTTTTAGTAATGTCAGCTATTTATTCTACGGCTTTTGTGATTCAGGGGTCATTCTTAATGAACTGGGACGAAATTGAAGCTTTAGTGTAAAGAGCGAGGTACTGACGAGGGGGTGAACTCCCTCATATATGTAATAAAAACATGAGAGTACAGAAGTTCGTTACGTAAGCTAATTTATAAGTTATGTATATTTGTATATCTTTTACTAATAAAAATATTCGTAAGAAATTAAAAGTTCTAGTTGCCTTTTTAAGTAACTAAAAAATCGGAGGGCAATTAGGCTTCCTCCCCCACTCCTTTTTTCTCAAAGTCATTCGATCAAAACTATGAGAAAGCCATTTAGCCAAAAAAAATATGCAAATTTCGTTTTAATTATTCCTCTGCGGAGAGCCAAAATCAAAACATGCATTGATTCAAAAACGTTCAGAAATTAAATAAAAAAAAAACAAGTTTTTTTCTAACTGAAAGTAAGGAGCGACATTAAAACTTAAAACGAACAGAAATTACTTCATATATGAAAAGGGCTGCTTCCTCATCAATGTCCCGCTCTTTACGCTAAAATTTTTACTGTTTTAAAAAGAAGAGTTGAGAGAAAGAGTCAAACTTTAGCGTAAAGAGCGGGACATTGATGAGGAAGCAGCCCCTTTCATATACGAAGTAATTTCTGTCCGTTTTAAGTTTTAATGTCGCTCCTTACTTTCAGTTAAAAAAACTTGTTTTTTTTATTTAATGAAGCTTAGGGACAAAACATTTTCTAAAGCCAATGGAAAAAGTATGTCAATTAAAGTAAAAGTATAGCACTAATTTTCCACGATTAAATTGGATAAATAAATTTTATCAATGTTATGGCGTTTTCCGAGATTTCCTTGTCGCCGAAATTTCAATTAAAGCATGCGTTTTCGGTCGTTTTTTACAAAATTACATAAAAAAAAACCAGTTTTTTTAACTGAAAGTAAGGAGCGACATTAAAACTTAAAACGAACAGAAATTACTCCGTATATAAAATGGGTTGTCCCCTCCGCAATCCCTCGCTCTTTACGCTAAAGCTTTTAATTGTTTTAAAAAGTAGAATTGTGGCAAAGGGTCAAACTTTAGCGTAAAGAGCGAGGGATTGCGGAGGGGACAACCCATTTCATATACGGAGTAATTTCTGTTCGTTTTAAGTTTTAATGTCGCTCCTTACTTTCAGTTAAAAAAACTAGTTTTTTTATGTAATTTCTGAACGTTTTGAATTAATGAATGTTTGATTTTGGCTCTCAAAATATAAATTATTAAAATGAAATTTGCATATTAATTCCTTTTTTGGCTAAATGGCTTTCTCTTAGTTTTGATCAGACGATTTTGAGAAATAAGGGATGGGAAAGGAGGCCTAGTTGCCAAGCAATTTTTCGGTTACATAAAAAGGCAACTATAAATTTTTATTTTTAACGAATTTTTCTATTAGTAAAAAATATACGTAACTTAAGAATTATCTTACTTAACAAACTTTTATATTCTTTAATTTCTATTATGTATATGAGAGGGTTTGTACCCTTGTTAATACCTCGTTCTTTACACTAAATCGTAAGTTTTGTCCCAATTCTTTAAGAATGACCCCTGAATCAGAAAGGCCGTAGAATAAATAGTTGAAATTACTAAAAATACTATAGCATAAAGAGCGAGGTATTTATCTCCTCCTAAATACCTCGCTCTTTATGCTAAAGTATTTTTAGAACCCCTCATATGTGTAATAATCTCTGATCGTTTTAAGTTTCAATGCTACGCTTTACTTTCAATTGAAAAAAACTTTTCCATGTTTATTTTTTCATTGTTTTTATAGTAATTTTAGAAAATCCTTCGCCCTTTTCATTGAATTTCTGTTCCCCCATGACATATTTCTCCATAGAAAGATCCTCCTACATAGCCCCTCCCCTCAACCCCACCCCCAAAACCAAAAAAATCCCCTGAAACCGACTGTACACTTCCCAATAACCATTATTATATGTAAACACTGGTTGAAGTTTGTAACTTGCAGCCCCTCCCCCAGGGACTTTGGGGGAGTAAGTCATTCCCAAAAACATAGTTATTATGGTTTTTGACTATGCGGAACAAAATGGCTATCTCAAAATTTTGATCTGTTGACTTTGGAGAAAACATGAGCGTGGGAGGGGGCTTAGGTGCCCTCCAATTTTTTTGGTCACATAAAAAGGGCACTAGAACTTTTCATTTCCGTTAGAATGAGCCCTCTTGCGACATTCTAGGACCACTTGGTCGATACGATGACCCCTGGGAAAAAAATAAAAAATAAACACGCACCCGTGATTTGTCTTCTGGCAAAAAATACGAAATTCCACATTTTTGTAGATAGGACCTTGAAAATTTTCCTACAGGTTTCTCTGATACGCCGAATGCCATGGTGTGATTTTCGTGAAGATTCTGTGACTTTTAGGGGGTGTTTCCCCCTATTTTCTAAAATAAGGCAAATTTTCTCAGGCTCGTAACTTTTGACGACAAAGACTAAATTTGATGAAACTTACATATTTAAAATCAGTATGAAAATGTGATTCTTTTGATGTATATTTTAGCATCAAAATTCCGTTTTTTAGAGTTTTGTTTACTGTTGAGCCGGGTTGCTCCTTACTACAGTTCGTTACCACGAACTGTTTGATAATAGGATATTTGAAATCGCAAATCTGTAATAGCTTAGAAACAAATTTGGGCTATATATTTGCACATCAGGGAGGTGGGGGTAAAGCATAGCATATATTAAATACGTAAACTAACCATTGCTGTATTTAATATAGGTAAATTTGTAGCAAACAGTATAACCGGCATTTGCAATAGCCGGCTTTCAAATTTTCGACCAAAAACGCTTGCTTTTATTTAAAATTCGATGTCAATGAAGAAGAAAACGTCATAACATTGGAAAAGTTTATTTATCCAAATTAATGTTGGAAAATCAGTGATTGTGGATTATATAACATTAAAAAAGTGGATTTATAATGAAACAGTAAGATTTGAGATCAATGTTATAAGGTATTTAAGGTTTGAGACCAATTTTCTTAGCCTTTTTTATACCCCATATTTAGGTCATTTTTTAAGAGGTCAAAAAGTGCTTAAATCTGAATTTCCGTTAGAAGCGATTATTATATTTGTAAAGAGCATAAAAAAGGCATCGAGTGGAACATTCACTTTATACAAAAGCCAGTAATACTGTTTGCTATAAATTTACCCCTCGCCACAAGATCGACCACAACCAGGACAAATAAATATTGACATTTCTCACTCCTTAGGTCTGGGGTTAAATAAGCAAGGCAAAAAAAAATCGCTTTAGCGCTCCATTAAGCTTATAATGCAATAAAATCCTTCAGGTTAAACTTTCAACACAGTACGTCTATGCGGTACGGACACTCAGATCTTCAAAACCAAAGGGGTGTGTGACTATCCCCCGTTAACAGAATTTAGTCGAGCGAAAAATGAATCTATTCAATTCAGGTCAAATACACTAATCCGCTCATATAGTTATATAAATTTAGTCACACTAAAGTAGACCGATTTTAATCATAGTTCAAAAATATCCAATTCAAACCAAATCCTTTTACTTTGAACTCTGAATCAATATGATGCAGTTATTTGAGATGTTCTCATTTTGAAAGCTAGTTCAGTACTGACAAGCTAGTACTGACAAGGAGTTTAACATAGATGATGCAAGTGTGTCTAATAAGTCGAGGATAGCCAAGTTATTCAGAAGGCATGAATAATAGAATTCCTGAGTTTCCTTTAAAAGGCGTCAATGTTTTGTATATTTATATATAATCCAAAATATCTATGACAAAGTTTCTTTTTAGTTTTATTAAATTTTGAGCAGCTTTCACCTAGGCTTTTCCCCCAGAGATGTGGGGGGGGGGGGTTATGTTATCCCTAACGCCATAGCTATAGAATTTTTCAAAATACGTTGAACAAAATGGTTAACTCAAATTTGGATCGGACGAGTTTGGGAAAAAGGGGCGTGGGAGGGGGGCTAGTTGCCTTCCAATCTTTTTGGTCAATCAAAAAAGGTACTAGAAACTTTAAATTCCGTTCGATTGCACCCTCTCATGACGTTCTAAGACCATTATTTTGATACAATCGCCCCTTGGGAAAAAAAAAAAATAAATAAATAAACACGCCTCAAGTATCATCCACTGTTCTTCTTTCAAAATATGGAAAATTACACATTTGTGTGTGTGTAATACGTTTATATAGGAGCTTGATACTTTTACAGTAGGATCTGATACACTGAATCTCATGGTGTGATTTTCAGTAAGAGTCCTTGACTTCTGGGGTGTATTTTCCCCCTTTTTCTAAAATCAAGACAATTTCCTCTGGCTCGTAGCTTTTGACGGATGACATTAAACTTGATGAATCTTATATATTTGGAATCATCATAATAAGAAAATTCTTTTGATGTATCTATTGATATCAATGCTCCGTATTTTAGAGTTTCCGTTACTGTTGAGCGGAGTCACTTCTTATTTACAGTTGGTTACCAAAAAGTTTGATATAAAGGTGAAGAGCAGAATTTTTTTTTTTTTTAATTTATCTCAAAATAAGATTTTTATTTTATAACGATGTATTTCTCAGTTCAATCTCGCTAGCACTAGCAGCCAAGAGTCAATCGCGATCCTTTGGGGAGGGAGTAAGCTACCGTTTAGCAACATAAGGTCAATAAGATCTTAATTTAGGCGATTTGCTCTTACAACCTGAAAACAAGAAGAAGACAGTAATACTAGCCGAAAAAGGAGAAAAACAATCAGTCGAAGCTAAAAATACCTTGTAAAACAGTTTAGGGTGTAACAGGACAATCTTATTACAAAAAAGAAACGAATTATAAAAAAAATTACCATTTTAACTCCATGGCGGCAAAAAACAAGAACCTCAACAGCTGGAATAAGCCGAACGAGGAACTCGTTCAATCGTGTCAAATATACTATAATTATACAACTACTGTCTTCCTTAATAAAATTGGAAAGACAGTACATGAAAATAAACAGTTTTTCAACACCGCTTGTCAATTACAGGTCGCCACTGTGATACCTAAAGGGTGCATCTGACATAGCCAGACTTGTGAGATGATGCTAGAATTAATATAACATTTTTGAGAAAACAGTATCATTTAATAAGTTGTTCTTGAAGGTAAAAAACAGTTCAAATGGGGATAAATCCTTGAATTACACAGTGAATAAACAATCAAAAAGTACTGAATATTTTGGTCACATATACAGTGACTGTTATAAGTAGAAATACTAAAGTAAGGCAAGGGAGGATGAGCTGATCCTCCGATGGAGGGATCAGCAGCCGGATGTGGGCCAAAAGGTTCAAAGTCTCGTTAACACACATTGCCTTGCTGCTTTGGGAGCAGCTTAACGTTTTTTTGCCAATTATATTAGAAATACAAAATGTCATATACAACCATAAGGCATAATAGTGACAGTTTGACGTATGCAAAGTAGCAAAGCCTTGCCACGACGGATCCATACATGAGCTAGTAGTACAAGTTAAAGTCACTTTTAACACGGGTTTCACCATCCTGTACTCAAATCTAACCTATAATATTTTTAATCAAAAGAATGAAGAAAAAAATATTACCTCCTCAATTCTATCAACATTCTTCATCAATTCAGATAATGCCTTTATGACCTGCTTATGATCATAGACTTTTACGAAAAGATTTCCCTTTTCTGTCCAATCTGATATACTTCTAGAAATTGCTAAGATGCGCTTTCCAAGTGAGAGCAGGCTTTCTTGCAGCTCTTGCCACGAAGGATTCATACATAAACTAGTAGTACGGGTTAGAGTCACTTTTAACACAGGTTTCACCGTCTCAGGCACGTCTATTGAGCACAACACTAAGTTTCTCAGTGAAGAAATTTCATTCACCAACAAAGTCACAAGTATTCCAAAAACTTTTTTTTGCATATTGGCTCTATATTTAACAAGAAAGCTCCTACTTTGTAATTCAGCTTCTTTCAAACGAGGACCTAGAGACTGGGTAGCTGAACTGGAGGCATCATCAGACAAAAGTTGTAATGACGTATTTGCATTAGACTGAACTTTAGAGAAATGTGAGTCAGAAGTTTTATACAAAGATAGCGACCTTGAATCTACCTTTTGCATTAGGGTTGATTTTTCCACTCCAGGGACATCCGGTTTTAGTATTTTTCCACGGTTGGGGCTTTGTAAAGGTACAATCGGTTGCGCTCTCTTATGCTTCCTTTCTCTTTGTGCTTTAATAGTTTCTGGTATTGTTGTTCCACTACTGAAACGAGGATGAAGTGATAGCTTTTGCTTAGGAAAAGGATTTCCAGTTCTATATTCTTCAGATGGTTCTATCAGAGGTAAATTTGGATGATTTCCAGGCTGTTCAAATGTGTTCCATCTTTCAATAAGTGAAACTCTTCTTTCTAAGGTTGGGGGTTGTAATCTCTCCACCCCCATAAGACACCCTGTATAAGAAGCAGACCTCTTCATTTCCTTTCTCTTCGTCGTATTATTTACTTTCATATATCCCAATGTGACTAGTGGCGTATGAAGATTATCTAATACAGGAAGTGATGTGGAATCCCGATCGGAAATGGCACTTTCTATATTCCATTCAATGTTGTCAAGGTATTTTTTCGGTGGTTCGAGGATTGAAGACGTCAGTTCATCCACTGCTGCCATTATTTCCTGATTCAGCTTTTGAATGCGTGAAGTAGCGGCTTGACACTGCTGATCAACAATTTTTACAAGTTTTTCGATAGTTTTGGGATTTTTCCTATTCATTTGAATGATTTCTATATTTTTCATCTCTATCAAGCATTCTTGAATGTTTATTTTTCTTATCTTAGAGGTCCTGAAAATGAATAATTCAATAACTTTCTTCTTAAATTTATGTGGTTTTATATTTTTTTTAGCTAAAAAAATAAATAATTAATGAAAATTAAATGAGACCGAAACGAAGACTAAGGTAATAAAAAATGAATACTTAAAAGCAAAATGGACCGAAATGAAGACTAAGGTAATAAAAAATGAAAAGTTAAAAGCAAAATGAACAACTATTGCACTCATACAAAAGCCATTGAAGGTTGATTTAGTAGCTTACAGCAGCCTTTTTTAATGTTTCGACAGTTTATAATTTCCACCCTTCCTACAATCAAGTGATGCCCTTACTACAATTTCCATAACATTTAATACCCTTCGTGAAGAAGGGTGTATTTTAATAACGATAAGCCCGATTTCATTTTTTTACAAAACAATAACAAAAGATAAATGAATAAACGAAAATAAAGACTTTATTATAAATAATATTTATTAGGAAAAACGAGAAGGATAAAACGAGATTCATATGAAAATCCAATAGCCTCTTTCTTGCACGGTACGAGGAAATATTTCCGACGAACATCGACATAGCGCGTAGAAACTCCGTCCCCCTGAACTTTTCTCATACCGCAAAGGTTAAGCCTATCACACTTTTGAAAACAATGGTTTGGAGGCCTGGAAAAATTTCTGTTTTATCTTTTTTATCAAAATACTAACAAGTTTTCAGTTTTCTTTTAGAAAAATATCCTTTGGATGTTTCCCATAATTATGACAACCAAGTCATACAAGCGACGTTTTTTTTTTTAGTTTAGTTTTTTTTTTTAGAGAGAGAGAGAAAACATTTATCATTAGACCCATACAAAATAGTAATAACAGCCACCCCGAGAAGTAAAAACTTGTCCGAGGGGGTGACAAAAGTAAATTAGAAAATAATACAGGACAAAGAAAAACAAAAATTATTTATAAAACCTATAGTACGACCTAATCGGCACCACAAGCCTTCCAACAAACAAATCCAACAATACTAATAAAATCATACCCCTAGAGGCCAGAACACACTACCGAATTAATTATTTACATTTACACTCAAGACTGTGTTGTCAAGACTGTGTCCACTAGCACCCTTTTTTTTTTTCTAACAACATAAATGCTACTTTGCCTATATGAATAATTATTTTTTGTTCAATACGAAATATATAAATGTTAAATTTTAAAACATAAATTTTTTGAATATTCCCTTAACAATATGGAAAATTTTTAACAATATGGAAAACAGCTTTTCCCACAACTTCTAGAAAATATGATCCTTTTTATAGAAAATTATTTTCTATAAAATAATTTTATAAAATTTTATAAAATATGGAAAATTTTTAACAATATGGAAAACAACTTTTCCTACAACTTCTAGAAAATATGATCCTTTTTATAGAAGGTAAAAAAATACGTGGAAGTTTATAAGTTAATACTCCATATATGCGACTGAGAATCTGAAACTGAGAACTTCAAAAAGAAGAGGAAGATAAACAAGTAGATTCAAACATGAAAAGTGGTAGGCACTAATCCCCTCCTGCCTTGGAACTGTAATTTGCTGCGACTAGCAGTAGGATATTAAAAAATTTACAATTCATCTTCTCTGCAAAGATTTTACAAGGTAAAGTTAAAAAAAAAAACTATAGAAAACAAAATTTCACTTTAACATTAAATCATAAGAAGCAATAAACAAACAAGTTATATTTATTGATAAAGCAACAAAGAAGTAAGGTAAGCGAGGATCCTTGACCTGTGGACAAAAATATGCAACTAAAGTTGAATTAGTAAAGTGCAAGGTGAAAAGAAAAATACCACTAAAACTAACATATTTACTGATTTATTACAGAAAAAAAGACATATAAAATGAAAAAGTAAAGAAATTCATAGTCATTTGTACTTAAAAATAAAACTCCATTAGCAAACGCAAGATTAATCCGTTAAACAATTGTTAGCTCCCCCCATCAAAATAGAAATAAGCAACTTACGCATATATTTTATGGGTAGGAGTTTAACACAGATGTTGCAAACGTACCCCATGGTTAGAGGATAGCCAAGTTGTTGAGAAGGCAATAATAATTAACTTTATGAGCTTTCTTTAAAGGTTATATATAAATTATACATTTAAATATAATTCAAAATCTACGAAAAGAATCTTTTTAGTTTTTCTTTTTGACTTTAAGCAGCTTTCATCTAGAATATTATTTTCTTTTTCCAGTTCAAAAATGGAATATGTTGAATAAGAATAGAGTACGTGGTCTAGCATACTCTGTTCTTTATTCATAATATGACTCATTTCTTCACAAGCTGATAAAGGAATTCTTTATTTCATTTTTCCAAGAATTTCTTCTTGTTTTCGTGTGCTTACTTCCTATATTTATACTTATCATGAGGGGGGGGGATCGCTGCAAGGAACTTTGCTTTTGAAAAACTAAGCACTGATATTTCACAATGTTTGTCTCCAAGAGATGTTTCCTTCCCCCCACCAGCGTCCATTATACTAATAATAGAGCAGGTTAAGGATTAGAAGATTCTGTAGTGTGAAGGAGGATGTGAAATCACTAACTACGTAAGATTTAGAATAAAGATTGAATAGAAATTAATAAAAACTAATAGAACATATCTAAAGAAAAAAAGCAAATAGTCAGGGGAAAATAAATATAAACAGATACAAGATAGATTGCATTAAAAGCTTCAATGAAGATCAAAAGCTATAGAAAACAATAGTATGTTTATTCAATAAGACAAGGTCATATTTGAATTAATCCTATAAGAACATTTATCGCTGTCAAGAATATTTAACTTTTCTGATTTTTCGGTTTTTCTGGTCAAGTATTGGCAATTTTGATTTTTAATTCATAGGCACTTAAAGTTTAAAACTATCAGTAAAACTATTCTCCCATACACCATTTCCCATATCATCAAAAGGATATAATTAGGAATCCCAGGTTTCCTTATTTCTATTGCTGTCTTGCATTTCCTATAATTTACAATATCACCCGCTGTTTTTTTCTATTTTGAAGAACATCAAAAAGGATAAAGATCCTACTGAGCCATTGCTGGCGCATAGGACGTCGAGTCGACGTTTCAGTTGCTGAGTGTTTTTTACAGGGACAAGTAAAACATCAAAAAGCCCTTCAAAATATTTCCCCAAAATCTTTTTTCCTTATTTCATTAAATTCGTGTTTCTGATTCATTTATTATTGTTATTAGTTTTATAGTAATTTGTCTTTTGGCAAGTGGTACGTCAGAACAAGAGGTTAAGTATAAACCATCTTTCATCCCACAAAAGGTAAGAATCATTAAGAGAAAGAATAAAGGAAGAAAAAAAAAATAAAGATAGAAACAAAGAAGTAAATTGCAGGAGCCATGCTTTGTCCAAAACAGAGTTGTCAGCCCTGAAACTATAATAGGGAAGCCTTATTTGACACAACATCAGTGGCGCCATCAACTAACAGTGCAAACAATTTCCGAACTGTTGACAGGTGAAAGACCAAGCAAAAAATATATACCTTTTCAAAAGGAGGTCAAAATCATTAAGGCACTTTCCAAACTTTTCACAATATTCATCCAAAATATTACTTGGTGTGGACCACCACACTGATGCGGATCCGATTTTCAGACATTGAGACAAATGCTCAATATGCAGCGCTAGCATTGGCTGCAGCTCAGCTTCTATCGTCTTTGTCAAAGTAGAATGTCTCCACAACAAAATCTGAAAAATATAAAAATTGACAAGGACATCGGCACTTTCTGAGAAAATAAATAAGAAAAAAAGTCAATTAAATTAGTACAAACATCAGCTTTCTGGTTTAACCCCTGCCCGAGTTTGACGAAGAACCAAAAGAAAATCCAATTATAAGAAACTTATAGGAAATGAATGACTTTTTAAGAGCCAACTTCGTCCGTTCAACCCCCTCCCTCGTAAAAGTGCCAATCCTTTACTGTCTCCGCTTCAAAGATTTTAAAGAGCAGAGTCACTGACGGAGGGGGAGACAGTGATTTTAATCTTTTAATTCACCAAAAAGGATATTAAATATACAACTATACTTAATTAACGGAAAATATAAATAAGCATCTGTTAAATTATATATATATATATATATATATATATATATATATATATATATATATATATATATATATATATATATATATATATATATATATATATATATATATATATACATACAATTTATAAAGCAAAATTCAGCTTAAACTAATTATCAGCTTTCGTAATAGTTTCACTTTCATATCTATTGGACCGTATGAGGGACCTAAAAATACCATAAAATAGAAAGTATAAAATAAGATACAAAAATGAAAAAGAAAACTAGTAAATATAAAACGAAATAAAATACAAGAAAACAAAATAATAATAAGGAAAAGTAAATATAAATATAAGTACGACTAAGGGATTTTTTAATTTTAAACATATGAATCTTTTCGTCATTTTCAGATTTTTGAACTCATGCAGTCCTGTCAGCTCTTTATGGAATTAAATAAAAAAGTAAGGAGCGACATTTAAACTTAAAACGAACGGAAATTACTCCGTTTATGAAAGGGGCTGTTCCCTCCTCAACGTCCCACTCTTTACGCTAAAGTTTGACTCTTTCTCTCAATTCTACTTTATAAAACAGTAAATAGCGTTTTTAAATTAATGCATGTTTGATTCTGGCTCTCCGCAAATGAATAATTAAAACGAAATTTGCATACTAAATTTTTTTGCTAAATGGCTTTCTCTTAGTTTTGATCAAACGATTTTGAGAAAAAGGTGGGGGAGGACGCCTAGTTGCCCTCCAATTTTTTTCTTTCTTAAAAAGGAACTAGAATTTTAATTTTGAACGAACGTTTTTATTATTAAAAAATATACGTAACTTACAAATTAACTTACGTAACGAACTTCCATATTCGTATGTTTTTATTATGTATATGAAGGGGTTTGCCCCCTCGTTAATACCTAGGTCTTTACACCAAAGCTTTAATTTTGTCTCAATTCTTTAAGATTGACCCCTGAATCACAAAGGCTGTAGAATAAATAGTTGAAATTACTAAAAATACTTTAGCGTAAAGAGCGAGGTATTTAGGAAGAGATGACCCCCCCGTATGCTTAAAAATTTCTGTTCGTTTTAAGTTTTAATGCTGGTCCTTACTTTCAGTGGAAATAACTTTATCATATATTTTTTTTTAATTGTGGTAGAAAATCCTGCACCCCCTTCATGGAATTTCTCTTCTCCCATGAAAAATTCCTCCAAGGGAGGATCCTCCTACGTAGCCCCTCCCCTTAACCCCCCTTTCCTTCCCCAACCAAAAAATCTCCCGGAAAAGGTCTGTACACTTCCAAATAACCATTACTGTATGTTAAAGCTTCAAGTTTGTAAAGGTCAAGTTTGTAACTTGCAGCCCCTCCCCCGGGGACTGTGGGGGAGAAAGTCAGCCCCAATGGCATACTTATTATGTATTTCGATTATGTTGAACAAAATGACTATCTCAAAATCTTTATCCGTTGACTTTGGGAAAAAATAAGTGTGGGAGTGGGCTTAGGTGACCTCCAATTTTTTTGGTCACTTAAAAAGGGCACTAAAACTTTAAATTTTAGTTAGAATGAGCCCTCCTGCGAAATTCCAGGACCACTTGGTCGATACGATCACCCTTGGGAAAAAAAAAAAAAACAAAAACAAACAAACAAACAAATAAACACGTATCCGTGATCGGTCTTCTGGCAAAAAATACTATACGTGTTTCTTAAGTTCCACATATGTGTAGATAGGAGCTTGGAACTTTTACAGTAGGGTTCTTTGATACGCTGAATGCGATGGTGTGATTTTCGTTCAGATCCTATAGCTTTTAGGGGGTGTTTCTCCCTAGTTTCCAAAACAATGAAAATTCTCTCAGGCTCGTAGCTTTTGATGAGTAAGATTAAATTTAATGACACTTATATATCTAAAATATGCATAAAAATCTGATTCTTTTGGTGTATCTATTAGTATCAAAATTCCGTTTTTTAAAGTTTCGTTTGCTATTGAGCCGGGTCGCTCCTTACTACAGTTCGTTACCACGAACTGTTTGATAATTACTCATCTAACGCAGATTTTCCTTCACTTCATTTTTGCAGAATTCCGTCTAGAATAGAATAAGTTTAAAAGCTTTACTTATATTAACAATTTATTACCTCAAATTTTCTTTGGTTCTTCAAAATAGGTTTCATTTTATTAAAAACCAAACTACTAAAAGGATCTATGTTGATATTATTTCGAATAGCAATACGAGTCTCAATAATCCCTTTTTGAACTTCTTTTGATATGTTTGTTTTCCAAACACCAGATGTTTCAACGAAAATTGCAGATCCCATCAATTCTTCAAATTGCCGCATCTAAAAAAGAAAAATTGAAATTATAGGGTATGTGCATTTTTTTTTTCAAAACTACTACCACTACCAACAATTCATTAAGTCTTGTTCCGTTTAACCGTCTAATCTGCCTTTTCCCGTAATTACGCTCATTTTCTCCTGTTTTTGTTTCTTTTTTCCGTTTTTCAATGATTTATATCTCTGGTTATTTTGTATTTTTGATTATTTTTCTCTTTCTTTTTATTTACTCTGCTTTTGTAAAACCGTGTGGGGATTAATATGTAGCAGATAAATTTTAATTTTTTTCCATTTACTTATGCATGCATGGACATTACTGAAAGCTTCATAGTTACTTGGCAAATCAAGAAACTGAATAGTGAAAAACCGTGTAAATCACGAAATCATAACCGAATTTCAACCATAATTAACAAATTATTAGCAAGAAATTGCGCTATAAATATAGTCTTTAAACTGAAAAGTTACAAAAACACTCCATTAAACATCCAAAAAGTTATTTTTGAAAAATTTGCAAAGTTTCGTAACTACCATTCTCGTACAAACCAAGAATCTCCGGTTGTTACTTTGCAGAAAAAAGTAGGAAATGTAGCTCAGAAATTTTTTCTCTGAATGCCACTTTGTCTTGACATTAACCAATTCGTTTGCCAGCCATTTCCAGTCTAAGGAAATGAATAGGTTATTTACCAGAAGAATGACCTAAAAACTAAATGTATGAAAAAATATGCATCCTTTGAGGTACGTTAACTTGGCTAGAATCAAAAATTATATGATTTGTACAGAAGCTAATTCGACCACGTCCACTATTTTTTTTTTTTAAGTTTCAGTGTCAAACCATCTGATTGTTTCTTAGGCAAATTCTGAGTTTGTTTCTACCAAAGGTGGTAATGTAAGATCAAAACTAACAATAATTCTTCTTTTTAGTTTGCATTTTTTTTTTTTTTGGACTGATCAAAAATCAAAATAAGTATTATTTTTAGTTTGCATAATTTATTTTTTTAATTGTGCAAATTATAATAAACGATTAACATTTCCCTATCATATTAACAGTATCTCTATTTAGCTTTTTGCTACATGTTTTGCAGCCTGAACCAAAATCAGTAGCTGAGGCCAAACTTTTGGTAAAAATAAAAATTAACAATAAGAACTAAATTAGAGCCTTATTTTATACTGATAAAAACATAAAGCCTCAAAACTAATCTTACAGCCCTTGATTTCATAAAAGTCTATAGAGCCTCATTTCTGCTCTCCTTCAAAACTACAGAAATTTCAACTACATCTTCCGGTTTTGCGCAACACAATTAAAAAAAAACTTCTAATAGTCAAAGATACTTCGCCTAAAAATATTATGCTGCCGTAGACCGGTTTTAAGAGCCCTATACAAGGTTTAACTACCCTGTCTGTACCACTAGACACACAAAAGTGCCAAAGAGCACCAGCTTTCAATCCCTTTTGGTAAAAATCAGGAAACAATTTTTATAAGGAAAATAGTTGGTGTATTGACTAAAAACCAGAACAGCTATCTATCGTTAAGACTGATGGAACATCGATGACTGAATTACGGAGACGGTAATCTGGCTTTTAAAAACCCAATTTGGTTTTCATGTCACGGGCATAAACGTACTGTCTCCTGCGCTAAAGGTTTTTAGTTAAATGGGTGGGAAGATAGACAAAGTGTCCAGCCAGATGAACTATATTTCATTTTGATTTATACTAAAAAAAAGCAGCTTTTGCAGTTTGAACAGCGAATTCGAGGAATGGCAAGATTTGGAAAATGCATGGATCTCAAGAGCGCCAGCCACTTTTACCAATCGGCTAATATTTTTTCAAATTGAGACTGAGAATTCGCTAAGGCTGGGCTAGAAACTGGTAAAACAAAGGCAAAATCTTTGAAGAATTTTACCATCACGGTTCAACCATTCCTAAGCGGGACTTTGCCTACTGATTGGGCAAAGACACTGTGGAAGGGGACGTGTCCGAATATCCATATGCGAAGCCCGTACTGGCCTTTTTCAACTGACTTGACAAACACACTGCGGGAAGGGGGTGCCCGAATCCCCATGTGCGAAGCCTCTACCTCAAATATATGTATAAGAAAGATAAATGGTTTAAACGGAATAAAGTATATATAATATACCCAATTTTTTTTTTGTTTCAGCAATTAGGTTTAGCATTAAGAATTATTTTAGTTTTTACAAAGGAAATAGCTCAATATTACAAACCTTTAGAGGATACCAATTGAGCGTCAATCCATCCATAGCATCAATTAGTTTGTTCCGTAACGCTTCTGCCTTTTTCAGTGCAGTGTCAACTTCAGGAATTTCATCTGAAAAGTTCTTCGATAGCGCTGCCGAATCTTCATCTAATGATCGAATTAAATGCATAAGCCAACATATTTTTCCTATTATTAAGAGAGAAAAACCAAAACATTAATGCTCTAGATAAATATATGAAAATAAACAGTAAACAAGAAAAGAGTGTGAAAAGAAAGGATAATTATGGTTGTGGGGTAGTATGGCTGGCTGCAAGCTGCTGAGCTACAAAGCAGTAAAAGTAGTCCCAAATATTCTGATAAAACAGTTTGCTGGTAAAATACTAGGAATAAATCAGCATAGTGAGTTAAAATTTTTGTGAATTTGAGGTTTAACTTATAAACGGAAAGATCTATTTTTTATTTTATTTTTAAGAGTGCCCCTTGTACATAAAATTACAAATAATGGGACGCGAAAATTTAATATTTGTGTTAAGAAAAATATTCTGAAGCCAAACTGGCCATTGTCTTTCGTTTTAATTGGCCTGAATAAAATTTTTTAATTAACCTTGGTGATGTATTAGGCACTAGGCATTTCTTGTTTTCTTTTTTCGCGTTTCAGACGGTTTTTAACTTACAAACTACTTTATTCTGGGAATTCGCCGATACCATTTGTGTTAAACCAAAAACTAAGTGTCAGAAAAAGACCAGAATAATCTGAATCTTTTACTCAAAACTATGATTTGGCATCCGGCTTTATCTGTTTGTTTTTCCTAATCTTTTCATCATTGATATCAGAAAAAAGCCAGTCACCCAAACGTTGTTTTTCTTTTAGTATAATTATTTTTTTGAACCTTCAACGTAAAATTATGAAAACACCAAATTCTACTCCCTATTTACTCATATTAATCAAAACACGTTAATAATTTTAGTTCTTTCTGTGCTTATAAGAATTGACCAATTTTTTATATTATCAGTTGTTTTGGAACGCAAACAATAATAAGTGATTTGTGTCATTAATGATAAATTCCTTCTGAACTGATCCGATCCCTTCGAGCTTACCTGTATGCTTTGTGAACTTGGCTGGCTTTCCAGGCATTTTCTTCATTCCTTTTTCAATTTTTCGAAGATCGTTCTCAAATCTGAAAACAACTTTCTTAACAATGCTGGATTCTGACTCTCGAAAAGGAATCAAAGATTCAAGTCGACGTCTTTTCGATAAAATTCTGCAACAGAACCTTCGATCAAGATCAGGCATAGTATTTCATCGTAATATGGGTACTATCATATTATGAAGATAATAATATTTATGAGTAATACATCTTAAACATAAAAAAAAGGGAATTCTTTTCATAACACAGTGGAATTCTAAATTGATTGAATATTTTGGCCCTATGTCCAAAGGCTGTCCTCAGAAAAACATAAATGTATAAAAATTTTGAAAATAAAATTGTAAATTGTGAAGAATATAAAGCCAAATGCTGGTATCGACGGTTTGAATATGAAAGCGTTCAAAGTATTTTCATTGTATCTACTACCATGTCTTTACCTTGTTAACATGTCGCTTGAAGTCGGCCAATTCCCTGACTCACTTAAACAAGCAAAGGTCCTACCACTGTTCAAATCAGGCAATAAGCAAGATATGACGAACTGGTGACCTATAATCTTGTTACCACTATTCTCAAAGATATACGAGAAAATAGTACATCGACGGCTGTATGAATATTTAGACAAGCTCGGAATATTAAGTGAGTCGCAGTTCGGTTTCAGAACTAAACATTCAACTTTTCATGCGGCATACCATCTGATGGAGTGCGTTAATAGTGCTCTGGAAAGGAATCTCATCCCTCTTGCTGTGTTCATAGATTTTAGAAAAGCATTTGATACCGTTGATTTTAATCGACTTTCTAAAAGTAATTTATTATTAATTTTTCATCCTTATTTAGCGTATGGTTGTTCTTTGTATGTACGTAATCTTTTAGTCATGTAAAAAGGGTCCAGATCATATAGAATAAGGCAATTAGAAGTTTGGGTGAGTGCGTGTGGTAGTACTAGAGATTGTTTTAGAAATTTAAATATTTTGAATATTGATTTTATCAAGTCTCAGCAGATCGTAATTTTAATATACCAGGTTTTAAATGGACTGTCTCCTCAATATTTTAGAAGAATTATCACGACTATTCTACTTGGAACTCTGAACCGTTGACTAGTGAAGTCAGGCATACAACGCAACCTGGGTTTATGATTAAACATTTAGGTGTTGATATTTGGATCTCAATTCCAGAGAGTGTTATGTGGTCTGAAAACCTTAGTAATTTAAAGGAAGAATAAAAAAAATATTTTTTGAATAAATTATAAATTTATCCCTTTTTTTTAAGATGAGTGATCGCTGCTTAGAAATTGCGTAGTGTTTCGTCTGTATTTTTAATTGTTTTTTTTTCTTTGCGTATTTCTTTGATTTTGAATGAATAGTAATCATTTATATGTTGTTGTTTCGCTGCTGAACAGGGACATTTAAGCTCCCTAAATTGAGCAGCATATTGTTTATTGTAAGTACAATTTTATTAGTCTTTTTGGATGAAATAAACGCATACCTACCTACCTACCTACCAACTATAAATCAGGCGTATCAAACGAGAAAATTAATTACGGAAAAAATTAAAAATTTTTCCTTGTGTATAATATAATATTTAAATATGTTTAAATAGTATTTGAAAATAATTTAATAAATTTGAAATTTCTAGCAGAGTCCCTTCCACTGGATGTTATCAACTTTTATTTTATTTTTATTTTTGATGTTTGAACATAATAATAATCAAACTGTTAGAAAAGTAGACTTGGATCTTGGAATTGAATATAAAATTAATGAAATGGAATGAGTAAAAATAAATACAGAAATAAACTCGTTATTGCTATTAATTTTAAAGGCAAAGTGGATGACATTTTTGCACCAAAACGATTTGATTCTACAGCAGCTGATTTTGAAAAGAAATTAAATTTAGATAAAGGTATGATTTTAAAGGTTATTGAGAGAAAAGGAAAAGATAAAAATAATTATCTAGATATTTATATTGACTAAATATTTAATCCTATTAATTTATTCCATTTATCAGTAGTACATAAAAAATAAAACATATATGAAATTCTTATTTCACAAAACCTGTTTTGATCCTAAGGTTCATGACGGGAAATTTTTAAAATGTCAAAAATTTGCATTTAAACTGGTGTGAATTCAATTGAAAAGGGAATAAATTGATGGTTTGGTCAAGGTGGGGCACAATCGGCAATTACTATATTATTCTTATACAGCAAAGGTTCAAATGTAACCCTACATAGCACATTTGGCCCATTTACCTAACCGTCTTAAAATTCATAGAAGAAAGAATAAAGGCACACAGCAAAGATAAAGTAGGAAACCGCTAAGTTAAGACCAGGAGACTATTTGAGAGAGATCCATGAAAGATGTCGATGAAGTTATGAAGTTATGTGCATAACTTTCTTTCATCCCTCCCTTTTTTAAGCTTATTTTCCAACTACAACACACACAATAACGAAGAAAAATGTGATGTTCTAAGTTGTTTATTATTATTCGTATTTTGCTATATCCGGCGAAGGCTAAAAATTTAGAAGGGATTAGAGAGCCTACACCGTAACCCTGTACTGTTTTTTGCGTTTAAACTAGTGTCCAGAGCACATGATTTAGGACCCCATAAAAGACATAATAGAAACTAATAGAGGACCTTAGTGAACGAATTAAAGAAATAATACCTATCATAAGCTGTCGTATTCCAAATTTCGGAAATTGTTTTCTCAACACAATCGCTGATATGTGACCTAATTTCTTGTAGTTTGTTTTTAAATTCACTAAAGTGATGATCAAAACATTTCAACCGGAAGTCCAAATAGTCGTATGGACGATCAGTGATATCTTTCAAAGCAGCATTATACCGACGAAGAAGATCATTTGAAACTGAAAATAGCAAAAAGAAACATGAAACTGAAATTCCTTCAAATTTCCTTGTTCAATATAGCAAAATTATCAAGCTTACATCAGTTTTTTACAAATGATAGAAATGTAATGATAGAAATATGAAATGTAATGTTAGAAAAAGAAATGTAATGATAAATGATAATGACAAATGATAAAATGATAAATGATAATGACAAATAATGAAAAAGAAATGACAAATGATAGAAATGTAATGTTGAGGTTATCAGTGTGGCTATAAGACCGTTCAAAATTGACAGAAAGCAGAAAGTCTGCCTTTGTTTTATTTATTTGTTGTTGATCGAAAAGCTCACCTTCTCTAAACAGCCGAAAATTTTAACATTTTAACGAAAATAAATCAGGATTATTTCAAGAATAAAGAAAAACAGAAAATCATAAGAACAGAGTAAAATGAAAAAAAAAACATAACAAAGAAACTAGTAAATAGTACATAAAAATGAAGTAATAATATATTTAAGTAAAGATATAAATGTAAGGAAGATTACTGGTACTAAAGTAATCAGATTCTATAATTTTTTTGTAAGAATGATTTTCAATAATATATTTGTTTGTATTGCAAAGTACGTTGTTGGTGTGTTGTGTGTCGGTGAGCGTTTTTGGCTCGTTTGTTTGCTTCGACGCTTGCTTTCGCCGAAAGGTTAAAAAAAACCTCAGCCAATATAATTTCTTTGATTTACACAAATCTATTTTGAAAATGATAGAATAGATCATTTCTTTATCAGCTAAAGTAGTTGATAAGGTAACAGCAGTATTTAAAGTAGAATTCAGCCATTATACAGCTGTTCAAGAACAAAATAAAAATGGAATGAAAATCAAACTATAGGAAAAAATTACCCAATAAATAACTACCCTTCCCCCTGGGTCATGAATAATATCTGTTTTTTTTTCTCTGAAGTACGAGGGAAGGATAATTGTTCTATGAGATCTTGAGTCAAGACATGCAGAGTTCAGCACAATTAGACAACAGACCGTAAGTAAACCTTGCACGCCTCATCTCAAAGATTGTCAAATATTTTGGTAAGTGTTTCTTCATAAATATAATAGGGAGTTTTCGCATCAAACATTTACACACTGTGTAAGTATTACTAGCAGCACACTATGTTTTTATAGTTGCATTGCTGTTAAACTCAATATATTTATAACCTGTCGAAACAAAAAAAGGACGCAGAGGCCCTCAGTGACAGAGCGTATCATAAGGAAAAATAAAAGCGAAAGAAATGGAAAAAATACCTAAACAAAAAAACTGTACAATGAACACAAAATAACCAATACTTGCGCTCACAGGATCACATAAACGAAAAACTATACAATGAACACAGAATAAGAAATCTTTGTACTCACAGGAATAAAAAAGAACAATTAGGATTAAAATTCTCAAATCTTTTTTTTATAAGTGTAGCTAGTAAAATAAGTTTTAACTTTTTGGACAAGCTAAAATAACTAGTCAATGGTGGCATATTTAGCAAACTTAAAATAAATTTGATGAACAAGTTTTTATTTTGAGGCAGGGTGTAATTGCCACATTGGAGACAAATCAAGAAGATGAGGCACAGTTAGAACATTGTAAAGTTTTGAAAGTTGGAAACGACAAAGGTATGCAAAATTAGAGGCAAAAGACGCTAATGCGATCCTTTTCTTTTCAAATAGTTCATGGTAACGAACTATATTAAGGAGCGAGCTGGCTCAATAGTAACTGAAACTAAAAAAAGGAATTTTGATACCATTATATTCATCAAAAGAATTAGATTTTATGCTTATTTTAAATAAATAAGTTTCATCCAGTTTAGTCTTACCCATCCAAAGTTACAAGCCTGAGAAAAGTGACACGATTTGAAAATAGGAAGCGTGTTTACCCATTTTTTTTCCAGGGGTTATCTTATCAACCCAGTGGTACTAGAATGTCAAGAGAGGGTTCATTCTAATGGAAATTAAAATTGACCTTTTTAAGTGACCAGAAAAATTGGATGGCAACTAGGCAGCCTCCCACGCTCATTTTTTCCCAAAGTCACCGGATCAAAATTTTGAGATCTCAATTTTGATCAGAATAGTTGAAAATCTAATAAAAATGTCTTTGAGGACGACTTAATTACCCACAGTCCTCTAGTGAAGAGCTGCAAGTTATGGACTTCGCCCATTGTTTACATATGGTATTCAAGTTCTTTATTATTCTTTAACTATACATATTTGAAACTATTCACATAACATCCCCGGCAGGGAAAATGGCTCAAAAGTCGAGCGACAATACAAACAAACCCAGAAGAAACGGATGTCATCACACTTCTCACTCTATCTCACACCAAAAAATAAATGCCAAAAAACACTTATTAAAATTATTGTCATTATTTATCCGATAGCTTAACGGCCGGGAGCTACTCACAAATTAATATTTACTAACTAGCAGAGCTTTGATTTTAGTTTTGAATGTTAATAGCGATAGACTCTGATCAAAAAAGATTCACATGTGTTCCAACAATTTGTTATAATATTTTAGGCAAAAATCTAGACTGTTCGGTAACACTGAAAGGCACAGAAAGCTTACTTAAAGGACAAAAAGTATTATATGGTCCGACTGAGGGAGGGCCTGGAAAAAAATTAATTAAAACAATCTGGTTCCATTTCCTTTAGATAACGGACACGGAAAAGCATAGGCCTACATTGAAGAGCTAAAATTTGTCTAACGGAAATGATATTACGTACTCAAATAAATAATAGAAAAATAATTAATATACGAATGAAAAAAAGAAAAATAGATTGGGTTTAAAGCACAAAAAGGAAGGAAAATTTAAGACGATGCATTACACCTACGTTCCTTACTAACTTGAGCGTTAGGCTAATGGTATGAGCTTTCCAGCTTAAATTCTGATCAACAATGACTCCAAGATACCAAGTTGTTCGCACTCTATTTATTTTTATTACTCGACCTCCAAATGTGACTTCAACTTCTTGTAACGCTGGTACTGCAGTAGAAATTCTTGAAAGAAAACCATAAAAAGAGTCATTGAAGTGTTGACAACCAATTTGTTACAATGTAACCACTGAAGCTTCTTTCTCAGTGATAATTTGAGATTTGATTTTAGAGATTGATGATCAATGTCGTAGGTAGAGTTGGCTGTATCATCATCAAACAGTAAATGGAGATCCATATCAGTCCTATGGCAGGTTAGGCTTAGAGGGAAATCGTTTACATAGATAAGAAATAACAGCGGTCCAAGTATGGCCCCTGAGGAACCCCCACACCATTAGATACGTTTACCTCATCTGAAATGTAGCCATTCGTATCCAATATTTGTTTTCTGTCCTGGAGGTAATATTCAATTAGGAGACTTGCTTGTCCTCTACCACTGCAATTATGTAGCTTAGATAGTAGGATTTTATAAGAAATAGTGTCAAAGCTTTTTTTATGTCAATAAATATTGTTGCAGGTAGCAGACCTTTATCCATGGCATCATTCACTGGGTTAGCTTTAATATTGCATTTTCTGTAGAGTATGAAGACCTGAATCCAAATTGAAATGGGCTGAAAAAATTTCTTTTCTTCAAAAAGCTGTTCAACCTGTTATATATACACTCTTCAATAGCTTTGCTAAAAGCGGACAAAATGGAAATAGGTCGATAATTGGATGGATCTTGCTTGTTTCCTCCTTTATTTAGGGGATTAACTCGAGCAGTTTTATCACTTCAGGGAAAGATCCGTGTTTGAAGCATAGATTGACCAGATGAACCAGCACTTGAGAATAGCATCCAATGGGTTGTTTCAGTAGATAAGTAGATGAGCAATGGGCTCCTTCAGAATGTCAGTTCTTCATGGTTTTTACCAGATTCTCGAGTTCCACTTTAGTCATGGGAGAGAGAAATATGGAAGAATCGACGGGATGTGGTAGAAAGTCACGAAATCCAGATTCCCCATCCAAGCAGTCATTCAAATTACTGTTTACGGTGGCCTCTCCAATCCTAGCAAAGTACTGGTTCATTCAATCGGCTACCTTTTTCTTACCATTCACTGTTAATCCATCCGATACACTCATTGATTTGGGCAGCCCTTGACTTTTGCTTTTGTTATGACTCTCGTTAATTATTATACAGTTTCTTCTGGAGATCCTTCAGCTTCGAGAAATAATTTCTCAAAATGAATCTTTTTCGCCCATCTTATCAGTCTTGTAAGATGTTTTTTACAAGATTTGAATGTAGTTTCATTATTTGATGTGGGAGAATTTATGTATTCAGGGTAAAGTCGATTTTTTTCCTCAATGCTCTTAAGCAAGCCTTTTGTTATCCATGGCTTTACGGGCACCAGGTACTTTTTACACCTTTTCATCACAAGAGGGCAAGTTTCATTTAAAGCATTCTGAAGAATTTCAATAAGCGACCTGGATACAAATTCAACGTCATCTTACTCAAAGTATTGCGACCAATCAGTACAAGATAACTTGGCATTTAATAGCTTAACCAAACCTTGACCCATCTTTCTAGATGTTTTCATTTGACCCTTTTCACCGGAATACCGTAGAAACACGCTCATAAGAATAAAATGATCAGACACATCCGTAAGTATTACGTCACATGACCCAACAGGGAAATTTACAAGTTGATTATGAATAATAGGTGCATTTTGATTTGTAGCCCGAGTTGGAATCCAAAAGAATGGAACAAAGCCAGCAGCCAATGATGTCGTAAGGAAGTCTGTAGCCAGAGTACTCGAAGCCGTAGAAGTACTTGAGTCATGACTTACTGAAGACGTGTCAATGTTAAAATCTCCCATGAGAATGATTTTTCTTTTCTTGGAACTGACCATCTTAGCAAATTCTTCAAATCTATCCAAATATTTCTTGGTGCTAGAACTAGGAGTGCGGTAGAACATGTATAAAAGAACCTTCTCAGATGCTATGGTGACTTCGATAACCAGAAATTCGAACAGCATTTCCTCATATAGAAAGTCAAAATTTTTAATTTCTTCAAAATGCAAAGAAGAATGGATGTAGAATGCAAGTCCTCCTTTCTGATTATTCAATCGGTTTTTCTGAAGTATCTGGTATCCTTGAATATTTGCCGCATTCAGTGTATTTGCATTCAAAAAAGTCTCACAAAGCCCCATAACTCCTATCCCATTACCAGGAAGGAACGTAGACAAAAAACCTTGGCTAAAAAGCACCCCAAAATAATTCCAACCCGCAAGTCTAAAAAGGCCATTATTAACAGGAATAATTTCTTCAGGTAAAAGATACCTGTTACGAGGTAAATTATCAACAAGAGGGTCTTGGGCTGGATCATCACCTATATTTATTGAATTTAAAATTTTAATCAACTCAGTAGAGTATCTCTCAAACCGTTTCAGTCTATCAGACATATCAAAAATATTACTTAACACAATAATTTGCTTTTATATTATTTGCCAATTTGTATCCAAAAGCATGAGACATAGCGAAAAGCGCGCAACATACCAGAATTCGTTATTGACAAATTATACTGAAGTTTTCAGGGGTTACTTTTTCTGATGGCGAGGGGGGGGGGGTTTGGGGTTACCTGAGAGAATCTCACTATGAAGGAATTTGTCATGGGGGAAGAGAATTTCCCTGAAGGGGGCGCTGGGAAAAATACAGATATAAAAAAAACAAGTTGTTTCAACTGAAAAGTAATGAGCAACATTAAAACTTGAACCTGGCAGAAATGATTCTATATATGAGGGGATTAATCCCCTCCTCAGTGCTTTCTCTCTTTAGGCTAAAGTATTTTTAGTAATTTAAAAAGAGATAATTATTCTAATTAAACGGCTTTTGTGATTCAGGGGTCATAATTAAAGAATTGGAACAAAATTCAGTCATAGGTGCAAGGGGCGAGGCCTTGATGAAGGAGCGACCCCCACCACATACGTAATAAAAATATATGAATATAGGATTTCATTATGTAATTTAATTTGTAAGTTATATTTATTTATTGCTAATAAAAACGTTCAAAATAAAATTATAAGTTCTGACGGTCTTTTCAAGTAGCCAAAAAACTGGAGGGCAACTAGGCCCCCTCCCCGTGCCTTTTTTCTCTAAGTCGTCCGATCAAAACATTGAGAGGCCCATTAAGCCAAAAAAGCAAAATTAATATGCAAATTTTGTTTTAATTATTTATGTATGGTGAGCCAAAATCAAAACCTACATTATCAAAAACGTTCAGAAATTAAATAAGAACAAGTTTGGAAAATTACTATGAATCACTAGAACCCTACGTGCAATTAACCATATTTTGAGCAATATTGATATCTTAAATCCTTGTATCTAATGTAACTAATAGGTATAAGTTGCTTCTACTAACAACTCTTTGTCCAATGGAAACTATCAGAAAACCCAATTTTTCAGCCGAACATCCGTATACCGTGACCTAGCCACTGAGCTAAACATAAGAACTAATTAAAGAGTAAGCAAAATAATTACCATCATCTTCAACAATTAAGCCGTCGATTCGATTTTCTAGAAGATCTCCATGCGTTTCTAAGATGTTCATAAGCGTCATTAGTTTTCCGAAGCGCTCTTCTAAAAGATCCATTTTTCCAAATATGGAATGAATACTACATCTTACCGAAGTTGGAAAATAGAAAAGGCCTTTTTCAGAGCAAACTGAACTAGCTAGATTTTTCTTCCTAAAATTAAATGTGTTGACCAAAAAAAATCTAAAAATTATAGACAATCTTGAATGAATAACAGAAGGGAAGGGTATCCTCCATGAACCAAGGGCTAGTGTCACGAGTCGGGAAGGGGGGGTCAATTGTTCGTATTGCCCCTAGAAATTGACTGAAGTCCCTAAAAACAATCTTTCAAAGAAATTGGGAAGCAAATTTTGAAGTGTTCCGGTAAATTTATATTTCTTTTGACTACCAAACTGTGGAACCAAATATTTAATGCATCGAATGTAGGCTCCCTTGCCAATGAGCCATAAATAAGATATGTTTTTTCTTCTGTTTAGAACACTAGCTGACATAGATCCTCATCTGGGTTACCTAGAATTTGGATGACCAATTGTGGCTTGAAAGATTCTTAGAGTAAAGTTTGGAGCACAAATACTCATAAAAACAAAAATAAACACGCATTTACTTTTATAAAAAAAAGCACAACAGCCACTAAAATGTACATTTTATATTTTTTGGTAGTCTGAGAAGAGAAAAATAGGCTGCAGTTAGCACGAGAAAAATCTGATGTTTACTTTATTTGACGCAAGCTTTCCATTTTTGGTATATTAGAATAAGACTAAATAAACAAATAAAATAAATAATAAAGAATATTATAGACAGTACAATAAATAATAAAATAATAGCAAAATAATATAAATAAATTTTTCAAAATTCCATGCCTGTTAAGGTAAAAAAAAACTAGTTAAACCCTTACTCAAATTACAAGAATTATTTATATGACACCCTTGTCCAAGATACAACTGGTTACGCGCATAAAAAGATGTGTCTGCCTTTTTTCTAAGATTAGGTCGGTAGGCTACTTCAGTTGGCATTGTATAAAGTCGGTTCCATCAATTATCTAATACAATAAGGATATAAATATGTGACATAATGTTACATTTTTCAGTGTGTTTGAACTGAAATCCCTAAATGAAGTTGGAATATTTGTATCATAGTGTCACTTATAATCTCAGAAGATTACCTTGACTCAATGACTCAATGTAGGACAAGTCAGTTCATACTCCTCTAGCTAACACAATCTCGTTTAAGAACCTTTGCAGAATGGATAGCTACTGCATTTATCAAGGGGTTTGTAAAACCCATAGAAAAGGTGTTGTCAAAATAATCTTGTTTTTTTTTATAGGAGGGTTAACTAGTTGTTCTGGGTTTTTAACTTAACAGGCCCTCAGTTTAAAAAAAGGTATTGATATTATTTTGTTACTGTTTATTATACTATATATTATATTCTTCACTATTTATTTTAGGAAGACTAAATGGACTGTCTCCTCTCCAGCAATAGTGTCAGACCTGCATGTATCTGTGAACATAACAGTAATTTTTCTAGTAATACATTATATGAGGAATAGAGATCACAAATGATATACTTGGTTTCACGCTTTGAGAGTGACAAACATAACAGTGATAAACATACTTTGAGTCTGTGGACATTACAGTTGTTTTTCTAATAACGCTTGATATGAGGAATAAGAATCACAAATGATAATACTTGGTTTCATGCTTTGAGAGGGACGAACATACAGTGATAAACATGCTTTGATTCTGTGAAAATAAAAGTAATTTTTCTAATGATACTTGATAAGAGGAATAAAGATAACACATTATATACTTGGTGTCATGCTTTTAGAGTGACGAACATAACAGTGCTAAACATGCTTTGAGTCTCTGAACATAGCAGTAATTTTTCTAATGATACATGATAAGAGGAATTAAGATAACACATTATATACTTGGTTTCATGCTTTGAGAGCGATGAACACAGAAGTGAAAAAGATGCTTTGAGTCTGTTAACATAACAGTAATTTTTCTAATGATACTTGACAAGAGGAATAAAGATAACACATTATATACTTGGTTTCATGCTTTGAGAGTGATAATTTTGACATGGAATTAATCAAAGAAAAAGATTAGTAATTTTCAAACAAGTTTCCTCAAAACGAGAAAAATCAGCGGTTTCGAGTTACATAAGTACATATATTTTTCATTAAGTTTTAGGGAAAGGCTTCTACTGAAGAGTTCTTGATTACGGTTTATTATATCAAGAAATTTTGTCCTTTGAGTTTCTTTATTTTTAACTAGTGAAAAATTCGTATTAAGTTTTAGGGAAAGGCTTCAATTGAAGAATTATTGATTATGTCTTATTATATCAAGAAATTTTGTCCTTTGAGTTTCTTTATTTTTAATTAGTGAAAAAAACAAAATAAATATTGCCTCTGCTTCGACAACAAGTTATATCTGACATTTTGACCCTTCTTTAGTAATCCCCAAAAACCTAACTAAGATTTTATTAAAGGGAGCGCAAGCAGGACAATAAATTTGCGATCAAACTTTGATATTCCTGTTCTAAATTGCCCTGTTCATCCTTCCTTTGAGAAAAGCTGATTGACGGAGGCATTACGTCAAGAGGAAATTGGCAATATCATCCGAAATGATCGTTGAGACTATTTGTTCCTTAGACTACATCACCTGTCCATTTATAATTAAAATGAAATGAAAATATGGTACTGCGGTAAAATTTAATTGAGACCGTTAACGTAATTGAATAGAGAAATGTCTTAATTAAAGATTAGCTACGGAATTCTATTTTCATTTTGTTTTAATTATAATGGTATTTTATGTATAGAAAAGTAGTTGTCATAGTCACAAATCTGGAAATAAATCTATTTATTTGTAGGTATATCAGGAGGGACGACACCTACTTGGCCTTTTTCGGAGGTAATGCAGTATGATAAGATTGTCGATATGCTGCCATCAGGGCAAGACATGATTCTAATCTTGAGCGTACAGCTTCGTATGAAAGTCCCCATAAACAATCCTTTCCTCTATCAGTTACGTGGTTTTTACAAACCATTAAAATTTGATTCGTCACCTGAAAAAGGGGAAAGATTTTAATAGAATTTTATAAGAGAAACCTCTAATATTGTAACGATTTCTTAAGCATTTTTTTTCTTTGGATACCAATTTGAGTAAAAAAAGAAAATACAGCAAGACTTTTCAGGATACCCTCTTTTTAATAGTTTAAATAGGTCACTTTTGTTGAAGATACTAGCAACGCAGCTTAGCACCTGACACAACTGACAATGGAGAAATTTGATGTGTCAGTTACAATGGTTCTCGCCATAGTGTGTAATAAATGCCATAGCGCCATAAAGTTCAGATGTGGTGTTTGAGAATGAAGATGGCAGTTAAGTAAATTGTGAGATGAACGCTAGCGAACAATATAAAAAATTCATTTTTTTCCTGTTTACAAAATATTGGAAACATTAAAATTTCATTTGCGCAAATTTTAATCTCCCGCTATGTTTATTTAAAGTTCTTTCATCACCGCTTTTGTTTTTCAACATCAAAAACTATTCTGCATGGGGTCTCAAACGAAGACATCTATTTGCTCTACTAATTAACCGTATCCTAACACCTTGTCAGTTGATCTCGTTTGTTATTCTTGATGGATTTCTATTGCCACTAAAATAAAAAAAATGAGACTCTAAAAAAAAAAAACTTGCCACTAAACAAAATGAGACTCTTGCACAAACAGTTATAAGGAACTGCAGTCTTTTTAGCCTAAAAAAATTACTGCCTAAATTTTAAAAGAAAACATGTCGTGATATTCATCAATAAAAATCCAAGCTATACATTCTATGAACTGTGTCTATAAGACTACATTTTACCTATATAACTGTATTTTTGGCATTCTATGAGCTGCGTTAACAAAACTGTTGTCTATGTAGTTTATAATCGCATCTGTGAAACTACATTCTATACATTCTATTAGATGCATCTATGAAAATATATTCAATGAATTGCATCTATAAAATAGTAATTTATGCATTCTAGAGACTGTTCTATAAAACTGCATTCTACATATTCTACAAGCTGGATCTACACAACTGCATTCAAATGGACAGTATTTTCACAACTATATTCTATGCATTTTGTTATGTACATCAGAAAAAAATACATTCTATATATTTTGGAACTACATCTATAAAATGGTATTCTCTGAAATGCATCAATAATACAGCATTCTAATCATTCTTTGGATTGCATCAATAACACTTAATTTCATGCATTCTTGAACTGCATCTGTAAAACAACATTCTACACATCCAATTAACTGCATCTATAAAAATTCTTTCTATACATTCTACGGACTGCATCGATAAAACAGTATTCTATGCATATTATGAAGTTCACCAATTCAGTTGCAGTCTATACATTTTAGAACCGCAGCTGTGAAACAGCATTCCGTTTATTCTATTAGCTGAATCTATATAACTGCATTGAATGGGATAGATATAACTGTATTCTATGCATTCTGTGAAGTGCATCAATAAAACTGCATTCTATATATTTTGGAACTGCATCTGTAAATCTGCATTCTATACATTCTAGGAACTGCATCTATAAAACGGTATTCTGTGACCTGCATCAACAAAGCTGTATTCTATGCGTTTTAGAACTGCAGCTGTGAAACTGAATTCTATACATTCTATTAGCTGCATCTATAAAACTACATTCTATGAATTGCGTCTATAAAGCAACATTCTATGTGTTCTATGCACTAAATCTATAAAACTGCATTCTATTATGTGCTTTTGTCATAGGATTTCAAGTGAACCCTCCATGACTCATCATCTTTTGGTATGTACATAAGAAAAACTCTGGAAATGAAGGAGCTCAAAACTTTAGGCAAAAGAAAATACACAATTTAAGTTCTTGATACTTGTATCCTTGTTAAGTTTGAAACTTAAAATTAACCATTTAATATATATGAGTATCTTTTTCTACTTTGTGTTTAATTTGACTATTCATTGTAATTTCTACTCATTTTAGGCTTCATTTATTTATTCACAGCAATTACAGTACGTTTCGGGTTTCATTCATTCATAGTAATCCCTGTAAGTTTTAAGTTTGAAACGTTACCTTTTAATTTTCTTTCCTTTTGCTTTTCTTCGGAGAACCTCTTTTTGGAAAACGTTTTTTGATTAATAAAAAGAGAGATAAATAATTCAAAACTTAAAAAATAAAAGCGATAATCTAAAATCAAAGAAGAATAAAGAAAAAAAATGACCAAGCCAGACATAAACAAGTGCTATCTTTTTCTTTGTTTTGTTCATTTCAATTGTTTTTAGTTTGAATATCAATTTCTCCATTCCTATTAATTCCTTCTCTTTTAGGTTTGCCATATAACTAGTTTTTGCTTGTTCATAAGTTATAAAATCGTTCTTTACTTATCACAGAATAGAGCACCTTTTAATTTATTCAACACGGAATAAATTGTGGTTATCTTATGTGATTATTACATTATTATTTAATTTTAATTATTTATTATTCATTCATTCACAAGTTATGCCATGAAAAAAACGCCTTATACAGAGTGGCTTATGTTTCTATTCACATTCACAGCTGCTGACATAACAGCGTGTGTATAGTTTTAACTATAAAAAGGAACATTGTCCTAAGTATTAAATTAAATAAAAAAAAAACGAGTTTTTTTAACTGAAAGTAAGGAGCGACATTAAAACTTAAAACGCACAGAAATTACTTCGTATATGAAAGAGGCTGCTTCCTCATCAACGCCCCGCTCTTTACGCTAAAGTTTGACTCTTTCTCTCAATTCTTCTTTTTAAAACAGTAAAAAACTTTAGCGTAAAGAGCGGGGCGTTGATGAGGAAGCAGCCTCTTTCATATACGAAGTAATTTCTGTGCGTTTTAAGTTTTAATGTCGCTCCTTACTTTCAGTTAAAAAAACTCGTTTTTTTTTATTTAATTTCTGAACGTTTTTGAATCAATGCATGTTTTGATTTTGGCTCTCCGCAGAAGAATAATCAAAAAGAAATTTGCATATTTTTTTGGGGGGGCTAAATGGCTTTCTCATAATTTTGAGAAAAAAGAGCGGGGGCGAAGCCTAGTTGCCCTCCGATTTTTTGGTTAATTAAAAGGGCAATTAGAACTTTTAATTTTTTACAAATCTTTTTATTGGTAAAAGATTTACGTAACTTATAAATTAGCTTACGTAAAGAACTTTTGTATTCTCATGTTATTATTACATATATGAGGGGATTCGCCCCATCGTCAGTACCTCGCTCTTTACACTAAAGCTTAAATTTTATCCCAATTCATTAAGAATGACCCCTGAATCACAAAAGCCGTAGAATAAATAGTTGAAATTACTAAAAATACTTTAGCGTAAAGAGCTAGGTATCATAAGGAGGTGAGCCCCTTATATGGGTAATAATTTCTGTTTGTTTTAAGTTTTATTGCTGTTCCTTACTTCCAGCTGTAAAAGCTTTTTCACATTTATTTTTTAATTTTTTTTTAAATAATGCTAGTAAATCCTGCTCTCCCTTCATGGAAGTTTTTCTTCTCCCATGACAAATTCTCGATGGAAAGTTCCCCCAGCATATCCCCCTCTTCTCAACCCCTCCCCCCAACCAAAAAAATCCTCCTGAAAACGCCTGTATACTTCCCAATAACCATTACTATATGTAAGCCCAGGTCAAAGTTTGTAACTTGTTGCCCCTCCCACGGGGACTGTGGGGGAGTAAGTCGTCCCCAAAGACATAGTTATAAGGTTTTTCGACTACGCTGAATAAAATGGCTATCTCAGAATTTTGATCCGTTGACTTTGGGAAAATAATTAGCGTGGGAGGGGGCCTAGGTGCCCTCCAATTTTTTTGGTCACTTAAAAAGGGCACTGGAACTTTTCATTTCCGTTAGAATGAGCCCTCTTGCAACATTCTAGGACAACTGGGTCGACACGATCACCCCTGGGGAAAAAAACAACAAAAAAACAAAAAAACAAAAAAAACAAATAAACACGCATCCGTGATCTGCCTTCTGGCAAAAAATGCAAAATTCCACATTTTTGTAGATAGGAGCTCGAAACTTCTACAATAGGGTTCTCTGATACGCTGAATCTGATGGTGTAATTTTCGTTAAGATTCTATGACTTTTAGGGGGTGTTTTTCCCTATTTTCTAAAATACCGCAAATTTTCTCAGGCTCGTAACTTTTTATGGGTAAGACTAAACTTGATGAAACTTATATATTTAAAACCAGCTTTAAAATGCGATTCTTTTGATATAGCTATTGGTATCAAAATTCCATTTTTTAGAGTTTTGGTTACTATTGAGCCGGGTCGCTCCTTACTACAGTTCGTTACCACGAACTGTTTGATTATAAACAACATCGGCAGTACCATGGCAAGTTCATGGCCTAGCAAATAATGACAATATGGAATAGTTGTAATATATCAGGTGTTTGGAATGAGGAGATAGATAGGAAAGGCTCAGTAGCTAGGGATGCACTGAGAATACGGCGAGAGCAGAGGACACATCTATAGTCAACAGAGTAGACAACGGAGACACTTTTTGGTGTTACTTCTATGTCAGACTGGCATGGGGAGAGCAATACTGCCTTAAGATGGGGCTTCAGGGGGAGTATTTAACTTGGATTATTTTAATAAGGAGTAATTTTATACAGCTTGGAAAAAGAAGGAAGTTTTTCAGAAGGTTTAGGTCACAGATCGGTCTATTTTTAGTCCGATGTGTGGAGATAATGAAGATCTAGAGTCTTTTATATACAATGGTATGATGTTGGAGGATTTGAGGATGGAAACTGTTTAGGATTGAGGTAAGAGGGAAGTAAGAAGGGGTTGGAATTTACATATCAATTACCTGCTGCAAGTTAAGAATGTGGAGAAGTACGGTCGTAAGGTGATAACACCACATCACAACATCATATCGTAAGGTGATACATCACAGATAGTGCTTTTTGGTCAATGGATAATATACAGAATAGAAAAAGACAACTTTTTTAAAATAATAACTATATATGGGCAGCGGATGTCAAGCTGTTGTTAGTTGTTTTTTTTTCCTTTTTTTTTTTTTTTTTGTCAGAGCCCATGTTCCTCTTGTATTGCTAATATTATTCGATGCGTATTATTCCCAGGCGGAGAAATAAATTTTAGATTTTAAACAGGAACTAATCGCATATTTTTGCTACTAAAACCCGTAGGGGCGTTTTTGCTTTCATCCTCTGAAGTTAAACTTAGCTACCTAAGCAGATTTAGCCTCTCTCCGAACCTTTCATTAACGCCAATGTACGATTGTCATAAAAACCATTATAGTTTACCATATATTACTTTTGAAGCAATAAAACTTCAACCAATGGCACAATTCTGGATTAAAAATCGAACAGCCTAACAATACTAATCTTTAGAGAATTAAAAAAAAATATTAAAATCATCAGCTATTAGATGAATAATATACGAACAAGTAAAAAATAAGAAAAAATAATATATGAATAAGAACCTTCAAAAGCAGCGAAGTGACGTTTTCCGTTGTGGCAAACGGCTTGCATGCAGTTGCTAGCAACGCAACAGTTGTTATTAGTATTGGCATTTGAGCTGCACATTTGACCTAAAATGAGAAGTCAAAATTCAATTGTTTTATGACATAATTAATAAATCAATGACGCTATCCTTAATTAAAATCCAAAAACATAGATTTTTGTAATAAGATCCGTATGCATAAGTCAACAGAGCCTTAACTTTCAAGGAGACACTAGAGGATTTTTTAACGGCAGATATTAAGTTGTTTTTTTTTTTTAAACTTTGACTTGCCAATCAGTTTGTAATTCTTTCCCTGCTGAAAAGTCTTCCTTTTTCATAGGAGAAATATGATGAATTTTGTGTTTTTACATTCCATTGAGGCTTTTAGCCTCAAAGCCTTTGATCGACTCTAACAGCAAAAACTTGCTGTCACTTTTCATAGCTTTAGGGCTGGACGGGAACAATGTTTTCCCCCAGTATTTTAAAAGAGTACCAGTACAAGTTGGCCTTTTAACAGAAAAAGTATTATACTATTGGTAACAATTTCAAATTTTTAACTTATGATAACTCAACAAAGGAAATTTGTTTGACCACGCCAATAAACCCTGCCCATATGCCAAATACCGACAATATTTGAAGTAACCAAATAATATCTGAGGCTTTAGTAAGCCTGCTTAAAAGAGAACATTCTAAATAAGTTTTATTGTCTAAAAAAAAACAGTTTGAAAGTTAAAGTAGTCACTGGATGGAATAGGTAAGGTCATTTTATGTTTAAACGCTGCACCTGTATGCCTCTTTAGCAGGTGCTACTGCCATTTTAACCGATTTGGCTACTTACGTTGTCAAATATCCTCATTTTGTAACAGATCGTTCATTTGATATTGTTCATTGCTCAAATTTATATTATCATTACATTACAATTTCTCGTCCATTAAGGAATTAAATAAAAAAAAACTAGTTTTTTCTAACTGCAAGTAAGGAGCGACATTAAAGCTTAAGACGAACAGGAATTATTCCGTATATGAAAGGGGTTGTCCCCTCCTCAACGCCCTGCTCTTTCTAAAGTTTGACTCTTTATCACAACTCTACTTTTTAAAACAATTAAAAATTGTTTTATCAAAATTGTTTAATAATATTAACATTTACAAATAAATTAGAGCATAGAAGCAGAAAAAAACCCGTAACAATTCTTTTGAACATTTTTCAAAATCATACCGTTCAATCCAATTCAGCGTACCTGAGAACCCTAATGTGGAAGTTTCAAGCTCCCATCTTCAAAATGTGTATTTTGTGTCTTTTTGCTGAAAGAAAGATCAAAGAAATGAGTTTTCTTCCAGGGGTAATCGCATCGAACCAATAGCCTTAGAACATCAAAAAGGGTTCATTTTAACAGAAACTAGATCTGTGTTGCATGGGCAACGTGAGGTGCTGCGGTAACATATGTTCAGCATCGCCGTGCAAAGTGTTGCAAGAGCAATACTTATGGTTTTATTTCCTTGCTATATGTTTTAGTTCAAAAGTTGGACTTTTTTGTCGTTTCGAACGTCATCACTTAGAAAAGAGCAAAGGATAAACTCTAATTTCTTTAGCAATGAGAGAACTTTTAAAGTTTAAGAGGTGCATCTGATGTTATATTTCTACTGCAATCCCAAGTGAAAAGACGGAATGACAAACTCAGTTGAAATCATGAACAAAAACGGGTAGAAACAATAGATGGCAGCACTTTCAGACCCGTGGGAGAATGTCCACTTTTTTGTTTCTATGAATTTTTCTATTTATCACTCAAAGAAAGTATATTGGCTATGGGGCCGGGTAAGTGCCGCATATTTTTAAAACTTACAGATTTTAGTCCATCTTCAATTTGAAACTGATGCCTGCCTGCTAGAACGGAGCTTTCAACTCAAAAGCAAAAACATGGTTTGATGAAACGAAAGCTTGACTGCATAGCTTAAGGCCAGCACGGCGGCCCTGTACCAGGGCCAGCACGCGGCCCTGGTACATTTATATATATATATATATATATATATATATATATATATATATATATATATATATGTATATATATATATTATATATATTATATATATTATATATATATATATATATATATATATATATATATATATATATATATATATCATGAAAAGAGAAATCACCAATGCAACAGCACAAACACATAAAAAAAAAAAGACAGAAGGAGAAAAGGAAGACTGTTTTCCTAAATTAGTGACTACTATATACCAGCACTTGAATGAGGCCTTAACCCTACTCATCCATACAATCACATAGGTCAAACAGCATAGCCATACACAGTCAACCATAAAGAATAATCCATGGACAGGCAGTCATGTCGTCAATAAGTATAAGTCGTCATTTACCAAACAATAGAAAAAAATAATAAAGACAAATAATTCAGAGGCAACAACCCAACACAAGGGCTCATCAGGAGAATACACTTGCCTATAGGGTTTCGCCACTTTAAATTCTCTACCCAGCCAAGTGTTGTGGCTACCACAGAATATCCATGGCATCCCCGTGTCAGGTATCACCCCCAAAATACATGCCTATGAAAAAAAAAACAGCAAATGTAAAACAACCAAGCAACATCAAAACAAGCTTATCCTGTTAATATATCCTTCTTTTTAGCAACAATAGGTAAACTAAATATGATAAATTTTACCAAATCACAAATATTAACACATTGCAAAAAAAAATTGAATGAACTAAACAATTATAGAATTCATCTTTACAATGTGGCTATTTTTTTTAAAAATCCGCTCTATTAGAAACACAATTCAAAATAAATGGCGCTGCATCATCATTTGTCAAACCTCCGAAATTAGTTGAAAATTTCTTTAAGTATTTCCAGATAATTCTTTTGATATTTATTTAAAAGTTCATTATAATGAAAACTAAATTTTTTAAATTGCCAAGTTAATTTATTTACAGAAAACCTCTTGATATCAATTTTTGGCTTAAGATTTTACATCTATTTTTAAAATCAATATATTTACTACAAATCCTTGCGTAACGAAGTAACTGTGAGAAAACGCCGAATACGTGATATTTGAGTGTATATTACTTTCAGGGAATGTGAAACTAATCATTTCAAAATCAAAATCATCCGTTTTATTATACATTTTAAAACTTAATTTATTATTATCACAAATATTAATATTTAAATCTAAAAATGATCTACATGACCAGCGCCAAGACTAGGTTCAAGAGTAAGCTCTGATGGATATATATTTTTAGAAATATCAATGAAATCCTTACAATTTAAGACCAAAATATCATCTAAATATCTTTTATTATTTGACAAAACATGTTTTAAATTATTTGGATTATTCTTATCCATCATATATTTATATTCTAGTTGACTTAAAAACAAGTCAGCTATAAATGGGCTGGCATTCCCCCCCATGGGAATTCCCACGATTTGCTTGTACAAATCACCACCAAATCTTATATAAGTATTGTATAAAACAAATTCTAATAACTCAAAAATCATATCCAAGCTGTAACATCTCAAGTTAACTGTGGTATTAAAGCAATTTGTCCGTATAGCTTTTTTATTATAAGTGTTTATTTTTAAGAACCTTTTACTAGATAAGAGGAAAGATTTCTTGATAACAGTTTTTAAATTATCTAACGCTACATTAAGTGATAAATTAGTATACATTGTCGCAAAATCGAAAGACTCAATTCTTTTAACTGAAACCATTGTTAAAGAATCTATCACCTGCAGTGAATTATTAACACTCCAATATGGATTAAAATTCGAAAACTTTTTAACACCAGAACAATAGATTTTAAGTTTATTTACAATTTCCTTTAAAATTAAAGAGAGGTCAGTAGCAGCAATGCGGGTTGGACATTTAGCTGCTCCAGCAATAAACCGTGGTTTAGGGGGATTCTTATGAAATTATACAGTCCAATATAGGAAAGGGAACTTTTTATCATTGTCATTTATTTTAATATTAAAATTTATAAAAAGTATTTCTTCAGTCTTTTCAATTAAATTCTCATCCTCTAAATTTACCTTTTCGTAAAAATTAGTTGTGCATAACTCCCTTTTCAGTCGTCTATTGTCTACTAAACGCTGACACTTTGAGCCTTTTCTTGATGTCATAACGTCTAAATGGAGCTTAGATTAGAAGTAGTGCCTTTGTAAAATTACTTTTTTTTTGTTGTACCTTTAGCTTTTGCCTCAGTTCGCCTTCCGTCATTATGAAAGACATATTGCCGAACCTTTTTTCTTCTAATTTTTCAGGTGGTGAGACAAAAACTTCTTCTTTTGTCTCGGCTTGTCTTTTGTCACTATGAAAGACATATCACCAAACCTTTGTTTCTTTTAATTGTTAAGGTGGTAGGACAAAAATTCTATTTCTACCAACGTTTTATCTAGTCGAGGTTTTTGATTTTTCAAGCTATGATAGGCATTGATGACCTTATTTATGTCAAAATCCTAAATCCAATCATCTTCACAGTCATTTTGAATCTGTTTAGTTCGTTTTACCTCGGCTTGTCTTTCATCATCATGAAATTCATATTGTTGAATCTTGTTGTTTTTTGTCAGTTTAACAAAGGTATGGTAGGTATTGATAACCTTATCCAAGTCAAAATCCCAAGACCATTCATCACCGCTATTATGTGCAATTTTGACACGTTTTGATTCTCGCGGTCGAGGTTGTATACTACTGACTCATTCACATGATCGGTGTCTCATGTCTTGTTACCACGCGTGTCTTCGCTCGACATTTTAATTTTTGACTTGCTCACGCATGTCGCATGTCTTCTAACTGCGTGTGTCTTTTCTCTAGACACGCCACTGCTGTTTTTCTAATCGCGTGCTCTCATGCTCGGTGTTGCATGTCTTCTAACCGTCGGTTTCTTTGCTCGTCATTTTCATTTTTGACACTTTTTTGGATTTTGAATGCTTCAGACAATTTAGTCTCCTATTTCTTCTTTCGTTCTTCAAAGGAAAAATAAACGGTAAAGAACAGAGAAGATCCTCACCTGGTAATTGATAAGATAATACCGGAAAGCTCCGGACATAGAAAGCAAAGAGCCTGAAATGGTCTTTGACGGTAATTTTACCGGGTTGAGGTAAGTAAATATTGAGTTGGCTAAGTCTCTTGCCTCGCAACCTTTTTAATCTCTAAAAACCAGTTTTTTGGTTTGCTTTTAAAAAATCTTTCGACTTTATTTTTGTAGTGATGTAGGACTTATCACTGTATCAAGTGCTTAGTTTAAGTTTGTTGATATTTAAATAAGAAGTATTTAGCTATTCAAAAATGATAAATAAGTTTAGAAGGATCTGTGAACTCCTTTAAATGTCTTCCAGGCTTATGTTCTCTGTCCTGTGAAAGCCACATACTCCATGAAATTTTTAGTTCTCTGCTCTACGTCTTACCTTTATTTGCAGATGTTCAGCAATAAAAACTAAAGAGAAATTGTTTAGCTGTTAGTGTTTTAGCATTAAAAAAATTCATAGATATTCAGATATGACAACTAACAAGATAGGCTAGAAGAGTTTGTAACAATGATTAAAAAGGATTTAGAACATTATAAAGTCTTGCTAATATGCTTACCGGGTTACAAACATAAAATGGTCTTATTTGCATTTCCAAGTTACCGAGGAACGGTACGATCTCTGCAGCATCACGAAGAAGTCTTCTAATCTTGCTGTCAGCCTCATTCCAACGCTCATAGTAAGACCATTTCGCACGCTTCAAATGATAAATTATTTGAGTAACCTAAAATAGAAACAGAATAAAGCTTTAAGTAAACATGGGTATAGCTAAGAAAGACAAAGGTTGGATGTACCCATTCATCATAGGCAGCGCAATAACGCTTCCTAAGGAAAGAGCGACGTAGGCACAATGTACTATTTATTTTATTTTTTATGTTTTTTTTTAGGCCAGGACACTTCGTATCGAAGGAGTTGTCGTAAAAACTTCGTAAAGGGCTTTGTTTTATTGGAAATTGAAAAGGCAAATGTCCTTTTCAACAGTGGAAAGTGATTGGAGGGCTACCAACAACTCTCCTAAGCTCACCATTTCCCCAAACACATCTTATCAAAATTTGTTGGTTGCCATTTGGTTTAGCGTAGTTAAAAGGTAAATAAATTTTGTCCTTGAGTATGAAAACCCCCCTCCCCCCTTCCCAGCCTTCAGTTCGATGATTTTAAGTTATACCCTAGGGCATATTAGGTCTTTATAGAGAGGGTGGTCGTAGAAGCTTCGGAAGTGGCTCATAGGATTGGAAATCAGATTTTCATGTGTCCTTTCAAAGTCATCGGGGGAAAGCCCCCCGTCACTTCGGATTTTCCCTAAATGCATCCAATTTAAATTTTGAGATAGTCATTTGATCAAAAATAGTCCAAAGATCGTATAACAAGGCTTTTGGAATTGAGAGAAGCCCCCAGAGTCTGGGGTAAGGGTAGTAAGCTATGCCCCGGGGGCATATAAGGTTCTTATAGAAGGGATGGTCGTATGAACTTAGAAAAGTCTTATTTGATTGGAAATGGGTAGTTTTAGTTCCCTTTTAGTAGTCAAATACGATGGAGAGCAACTAGTGCACCCTCCCTGCCATCCTCTTTTCCCGAAACGCATTCCAATGAAATTATAAGATAGCCATTTTGTTACCAATAGTCCAAAAATCATATAACAATGTCTTTAGGGTGGACAAAATCCCCCAAAGTACATTGGCAAGAGATGTAAGTTATGCCCAGGTGCATAAAAGGTTTATATGGGACAGGTGGCCGCATTAACTTTGGACCGGATAGAGCTCATTTCATTGGAAGTCAGAAGTTTTAGTGCCCTTTTTAAGAGTCAAAAGTGAATGGAGTAAAATCCAGCCCCAAGCCCCACCCCAGCCCCATCCCAAGCCTATCATTCCCTAAAACACATCTGACCAAAGTTTTAAGAGGTTAATATGGTCAGCATTGTTGAAAGGTCCAATAATTATGTCTTTGGGGATGTAAATCTCCCCACAGTCCTCTGGACAAGGGCATTCAGATGAGCCTTTCAGAGAATGTTGAGGGGATTGTTGAACGAAATCAAAACACGCTATGTGTATAGATTTTGTCAAAAGGGTGTAGCATAGGAATATCTGAGTTCATAAGTTTTGAAAATACGGGAAATGATAAGGGATACGATCAAAAACGTAATATTACTATGTTACTTAATCTGCTATAACTACCACCACTACTACTACCACATTACTCCATTTAGAGTATTGAGGGAAGCTTTGAACTAAATCTAACGTCTCTATGTGTATACACATTCTGAAAATAGCGTATCTCAAGAGTTGATTTGGGTATTTAGTTGAAACTTTCAGAGAATGCTTAAAAGGGAAGATCATTTCACCAAAAAGCAATATATGAATACTACTGCCTATTGCTACGTAACTGCTACATTCACTACAACTCGTTCTATCACTAATACTACTGCTACTACTACTGCTACTACTACTACTACTACTACTACTACTACTACTACTACCACTACTACTACTATTACTATTACTACTAAGTTTAAACTTACAGAACTTGATGAAAAAAATGTTCTACTGACCAAAAGGCAATATTTTATTTCTACTGCTTCTAGTCGGACTACCACTGTTCAATACTATTAAAGGTAATATAAATATTACTACTATGACGCAAATGCAAAGCCAGAAATGAGCAGAAATAGTCAAATAATCTTCCAAGCGTGAAACTACCACAAATCATAATCAATAAGTAAATAAAATTTAAAACGAAGAGAAATTACAATAAATAGCTGGTTCAAACTCATAGCCAGCAAACAATAAATTTAGTAAAGCTAATAGCCACATGCCTTCTCTAGACCAGAATATAATTTGCGCTTTGCTGAAAAGAATGTATGTTTTAAATGTTTTTACTTTTTTTACTTTCATACACAATTATTATCTAAACTTTAAAGATGAAATATTAGTATATGTCAATTAAACCGACAATCCACAGTCGTTTGTTGTTGTATTTTTTTTTTCAGTAAAGCGCAAATTATGTTCTGGTCTTGAGAACCCATGGGGTTATCAGGCCTAGTCATGTCAATTCTTGCTGGTTTGGAGTTTTACTCGGCTATTTATTGTAATTTCTGTTCGTATTAAGTTTCGTTTATTTATTAATAGTTATTTGTGGTAATTTTACGCTTGGAAGATTATTTGACTTTATTTCTACTCACTTTGGCTTAATGGAGCTCTTTACTTTTGTCTGTTGAATTCTTTATTTTGATAACAGTTTTTTAAATGAATTTAAAGAAGGAACAAACTAAAAACGACATGAGCATACAGGTAGTGTCCAAGGGGGTGAGCATTAGAGTCCTCCCCATTTACAAAATTTGAATATGGCACTTTTAATTATTGAATGGAAATTTTATTTATCAAAGCCCCATCTTCCAACCAAAATTATGGGTTAAAATTCTGATGAGTCATTAACAATTTCCCTTGATAGATGAAAGCAACAAATTTTCTAAAGAAATCTAAATTTATAAATCCTTCTAAAATACCAAGGATGGCGCGAAATATAGTTTTGTGGGTGTGCTCTCCGAGAAGAAGAAGCAGAACACTAAGAAAAATATGGAAGCATAATAAATACAAGAAGAGCAGAGCTGGCCTTTATTGAAAAACTGAAGAAGTTGGTTTCAAAACAACAGGTCTAACCTAATAGGAAGAAAAACACGCAAATATTTCGCCTATGTCCCAACTGGCGTCGACAGCGCTGAAAAATACTTTATAAAAGAAAAAAATCAAACCACGCTTTACAAATGGACTAAAAAGAGGAAAATAATTATTTCGAGTCTAAAGAATGCTTTTTAAAAACATACTTGGAAAATTTTTAAGTATGTATAACAAAATTATTCTTTAGAACCGAAAAATTTATATACTTCTTTTTAGTCCATTTGTAAAACGTGGTTTTTTATAAGTTTCTCTTTTATAAAGTATTTATTTAATTTTTTTTTGTTGGTCTTAAGTTATGTAAATTGCGCCTACTTAGATCTTTAATGTTTACTATATTAAAACCACGAAACATTAAACAATTTCATACAAGAAACATTTACAGGAAATAAAAAAAGAAAAGCAATATGTGAATATGGGCAGGATACTTAACCTTTTTGTTTGGCTGAACTGAGACAACCTTAAATTAACAAGAAGGACACTTCTGCAAAACATTGGTTGTCATTCCGCTGATCTTTGTGAATTCTAGCATTTGTAGACCGCTAAACTTAAAAAAGGACAAAGAATCTTTTATGTTTATTTTTCATCAATCTAGAAGGACGTTCGGCGCGTGAATTGAGATTTAGTTCTTCTTTCCCAAACCTCGATTCCTGCTATGGAACAACCAAGCAGCGTTTCCACTTCAAATTTTTGAAATAAATCCCTAAAGGCTGGTGAAAAATCCCTAGAAATCCCATTTTCCACAGAAAAATCCGTAAAAGTTGCACCATTTTCTGACTTTTTTTCCAAATCACTTCTAAAGCATCTTTATTCTGATTTTTGTAACTCAAAACCCTTTACTTGTACCAAAATATCTTCTTTATACATTTAAAACAATGCTTTGTATTTATTGACTAGTTAAGTTAGGTTTCGATTCATAGTTTCCAGTGCCAGATTTCACATTCTGGACTGTATGAAGATAGTTCATTTCATCATTTTATTTATAATCCATCACAAAAAACTGGACAAAAAGCCCAGAAAAAGGTAGAGTAAAAATCAAAAAAGAAAAGAAAGAGACAACAGAAATAAGGACAAAGTTTTACAACTACAAACAAGGGACAAACAGAAATGACCAAAGATGGGAAGACTTCTGGTAGTCAGTAGTGAAATCACAAATACACCTCTCGAAAACTCCAGCTGGGTTTACCAAATGATACTTTCTTTTCAGAAAAGAGTTTCGTCCAAGTTGGATGTTCCATTAAATATTTTACAAATTTAAAGTAAAGGAGATGAACTTGCTTTCTTTTGCCACAATTAAAGAAAGACCAAACAGGAGCAAGGGCAAGTAATTGAGGAACCGTTAGGCTATAATATAATTGTTCGCACTCTTCTCGGAGATATTTGTTTTTCTTTTCGATGAATTTTCCTTCTCTACGAATATTTTTGACTTGAGTCGATGAAGTGGCATGAAGGACATCCGACCGGTCACACTTGAAGCTTAATTTTAATTTTGAATTGTTTTTGTATTGAGTTGTATCTATGCTAGTGAAAATACTTAAAAAACAGTATCTGTTGAATGATCGGTCGGAAGGTGACTGAAAATATGGAATTCGAGGATAGAAATCTGCTTAATATTTACTTTGAGTAATACAGAAAAGGTAAAATATAAAAAAATACTAAGGCATTGTTGACGTTCGTGTAGTAATGTGCAGAAAGGCAAAATAGATTAAATAAGAGAAATATATTCCAATTCTGTTTTTGTTACGCATGAACAAACAGAGTGATTAATTGGTTGTGTCAGCAGGCAAGTGGATATAGTGGTCAAAATAAATAAATATTTATTTTACATTGAATATTTCGGTAATTAAAGGCCACACTGCATATCATACCAGTGTAAAAAGTCCACTAGTTGCCTTAGAATATGGTTATATTAATTAGACTGTCCCTTCCTCAACACCTCGTTCTTTGCGCAAGAGTTTGACTCTTTGTCACAACTCTAGTTTTTTTAAACAATTAAAACTTTAGCGTAAAGAGCGAGACATTGAGAAGAGGACAGACCCTTTCATATACGGAATTATGTCTGTTTGTTTTTAAGTTTTAATGACGCTCCTTACTTTCAATTATAAAAAAAACTTGTTTTTTTTATAATTGATGAACATTTTTCAACTACTGCAGGTTTTACTTTGGCTCACCGTACATGAAGAATAAAAAAAAATTGCTCATTAGTTTTAGCAGATTTATTCCGTATATGAACGGTTCTCCCTTCCTCGGTACCTTGGTCTTCACGCTAAAGCTGTTAGATATTTAAAAAAAATCTTCTCAAATAAAATGCCCCCGTGTTCCAACTTTAATAAACAGTCAAACTATAAAGTAAAGATAAATGTATCGAGGCAGTGGCAACCTTTCACATATGGAATAAATTTTGTTTGTTTTTTCAAATAATGCCGATAAATCTGGCTCATCCCCTATGAAAGTGATCCTTCCCCCTTACGGAAACCTCCTCCATGGAAATTTCATCCAGCTTAAAGTACACCCGCCTCCCCATAAAATTCGCTCTAGACAGTCCGATCCACAACGAGAATCCCCCTCCTTGTAAAATTGCATGCGGACGATTCAGCCTGAAAAATTCTCCTTGGCATTCTTCAATTGAATAAAACTGGATCCCCAAACCGTATCTCGATCACTCTAGAAACGCCCCCTTCCGTAAAAATTATTTCCCAGAAAACAAAACTCGCGAAAAAAAGGATGATTCCCCCGGAACATCTCCACTTGAAAAACTTGGCAAAGACAATTACAACAAATTTCATATAATAGTTATGGCAAATCCCCCAGTGTAACATATCCCCTGGATTATTCCTCCTCCCCAAAATTTCCCTTCCCAAGGGAGATTCTCACCATAGAAGTCACCCCCAAGCAAAACCCCCTCTCCCCGAAAAATGTCTGTATGCTTCCCAATAACAGATACTATACGTAAACAATAAACGAATTTCATAACTTGCAGGCCTCTCACCACAGACTGTGGGGGGGGGATGATTTTACATCTAAAGACATAATTATTTGATCTTTAACCTAAAATGAGCAAATATCTCAAAATTTTGATTTTTTATTTTTTGGAGAAAATTGGCGTTGGGGGGAGGGGGTGCAAGTTGCCTTCTGATTTCTTGGTCACTAAAAAGGGTACTACAAATTTTAATTTCCGTTTGAATGAGCCCACTTTAGATATTCTAGTATCATTGGGTTGTTACGATCATCCTTGGAAAAAAAATAATAAAAAAACAAAATTACATATAAACACGCACCCGTGATTTTTCTTCTGCAAAAAATACAAAATTCCACATTTTTGCAGATAGGAGCTTGAAACCGCTACATTAAGGTTCTCTGATATGCTGAACCTGGTGTTGCGATTTTCAATAAGATTTTAGGACTTTTAAGGGATATTTCCCCTATTTTCGAAAATAAGACAAATTTTTTCAGGCTTCTAAACATTGATGGTTTAAACCAAACTTATTGAAACTTATATATTTGCAATCAACACAAAATCTGATTCTCTTGATATATCTATTAGTATCAAAATTCCATTTTTCAGAGTTTCGGTTACATTTGAGCCAGGTCGCTCTTTACTTACAATTCGCTACCAAGAAATATTTGATAGTATCTGAAGCCTTGACTCTTTTCATGTGCAATAGTAGCTGTTCGTCTCTACGAATGCATGAGGTACTTTCTTAGACCCACTTAATACCATATCTTGTTTTAATAATTCCACGTAAACCTTCCGTTTAAAGATTTTTTATCTGCCTGAATAGAACATATGCTTACGTTTTTGCAGTAGATCATTGGTTTGTTCAATTATGCACATCCAGAGTGGGAGAAGCATTTATTGAACTCTCAATTTTTGATCGAACGAGCATCCTCCGAAGTTACCACGGCAATGAAAATTTCTACGGCCATGAAGAAAAAGGATGAGGATGAGAAAAAGCAGTCTCCTTTCTATACGGAATAAATTCTGCTCATTTTGCGGTTTAATTTCTTTACTCTCATAGTGGTTTCTTAGACGAGAAATATTCCCAGAACTCAAGAGGGATTAAATATCATTTCATATTTTGGCGTGTTTTTCAAATTTTTTCGTCCCCCTCCCCATAAATTTAAGCCCCTACAACAAAAGTCCTGAATACGGCCCTGGAGATTACACATTAATTTTTACCACTATCCTCCTTTTGTCTGTACAGGGGAGAACTTTACATGGAAGAATTTCTTGTGATAGTTTACGTAGCACTACGAAAAAACTATCAGAAATTAAATAAAAAAATTTATTTCAACTGTGATTAAGGAGCAACATTGTAACATCAAGCGAACAGAGGTTAACCTGTATATGATGGGACCCTCCTCGCTCGATATCTTGCTCTTTGTGCTAAAGTGTTAATTTTTGTCCCGAACCCTTAGGAACGACCCCTGAAACAAATAGGTCGTTTCATTAGAACAAGAGGTTAATTTAAATACAAAAAACTTGAGCGTGGACTTGACTTGACTTTATTAAACAAGAAACGATATACATAAATCTTATGGGGAGCGAGGCATTGAGGAGAGGGCGTCCCTCTTATATACGGATTAATATGTTTTCGTCTTAAGCTTTAATGCTACTCCTCACTTCCAGTGAAAAAAACTTGGTTTTTTAATTTAATAAAGTGAAGGACAAGGCAATAACCAATTTCAGTTTTCTGTTGCAATTGAGTTAGAGGGGGTACATTAATACGGAAAAATTTCATCTCAGAACAATAATTGACCAAGCCATCCTCTAAATATTTAAGAAAAGGTAGGGCAGAATGCTATTTTCTTATGTATTAGCTTGAAAGGGGGAACTAGAAAGTGCGGAAAAATGTATTTTTAAATAACAACTTTTATATATCCTCTGTAGAATTAAAATCGAGGAAATGGTTAATTTTTTTTCCATTTTAACCCGGGGGAGGAAGGGGTCGTGAATAAGGATATCTACATTCTTATGCAACAAAGTTTAAATTTTACCCAAGTGGAGATCTTTTGGGGTTATCTTAGGAGAGTAGAGTTCCCCTTATACGTCAAAGCGCACATAAAACTATCAATTTAGTTCTAACAATACCTCATTTGTTGTAGTTCTCTCTAAAATTGACAATATCCGTAGTTTTCGTCTTTTCCAGTAAGCAATCTCCTCTATTGGCCCGAGACTATCATCATCTATTCGAAAAGATTCCCAAGTCCGAATTTCCTAAAAAACGAAAAAAAAAGTTTTATCCAGGCACCAAATATGGCATCCTTAGAATAGAATTGAGGTGACGGTGAATGGAATTAAATATCCACAAGAAGATTTAAAATGAGATGAAATAATGATGATTATTCTAATGTTTATCAAAGAGTTTATATTTAGGACACAAAAGTCGAAAATTGATAGTGAAACTGTTGTTAGCATTAATGACGTTGAAACAGCATATCCATTGTTTTGTTTTGATATTTCAAAACAAGAACCCAATACTTATACACCTGGATTAACTGCTGATAAAGAAATTAATTTTTTGTTAGATGATAAGCCTGATAGTCCGTACAACATTTACAATGTTATATTTTCAGAAAGAAAATCAAACATGGACGTCATTGATCATAAATTACATGTTAATCTGTAATTTATTTCCGATTTATAAAATTTATCTGATAATTGCCCAATAAATGGAGAAACTTTCAAGAGAAATTAAAATCAAAAATCAATACGATCAAACCGTCAAAAAATAAGACCTGGATATTAAAATGGACTATGAAATTAAAGAAATGAAATGTGAAAGAACTAAATATGGTAATAAACTCATTGTTACTATTAATCTTGAAGGTGAAGCGGTTGATATCTTTACACCAAAACGATTTGATTTTAAAGTAATCGACTTTGAAAAGAAATTTAAAAATTAGTTAAAGGTATGATTTCAAAGGTTATTGAACGAAAAAGTAAAGATAATAATAATTATTTAGATATAAATATTGAACTATCCATTAAATATTAAATAACATTAAAACATTATCTTGTATAAGTAGTATAGTAAGGAATTCTTGTTTCATAAGACTTGTTTTACCCTTAAAGCTCATGATGGAAAATTTTAAAATGTTACTGGTTTTCATTGGAAATGATGTAAAATTGAGTTGAAAGGGGAGAGGGTAAAGTTATTGGTGATATAGGTGAAGGAGAACATACATTTTCCATACTACAGTCATCTTCAAGTTGTCCTGGACACAAAAGCGATTGTGCAACACTATGGGGAGTATTTTAGAAGTAATGTTTTGGGCCGTGCTCCTAGTCGCAACTTTAGATCTATCTTGAATATGAAATGATCTAACTCATATTTTGAGCCACTATTTACTCCAACATACGATATAATATTCTTAGGCATTGATTTCCAACAGGGGACAGGAGATGTAAACAATCTGACTTTTGGCCTTACCATCTTTTGAATGTCTTGCGGCCCTATGGCATGGGCTTGTGTTTAAATGAGATATTCGTAACTACCAGACCCATCTACCAGATAACTACCAGATCATTCTTCAAGCAAAACTAAAGAAGCCTTGCCTCAAAACTAAAGAACCATTGCTACGTCTGGTTACAAGACCAATCTAGTCAATGGCCGACTAACCATTGGATACTTTTATACCTATTCTGGCGTTAAAGTTGCCTCCAATAAAGACGAGGTCTTCTTTCGGAACCTTCTTAAGTGCTTAAGTTAGAAGTTGGAAAAAAAAAAATCTATTTCGCTCACTGGTGCGACACTGGTTAGAGCATAAACTATAAGAACTGTTATATTGGATTGGTCGCCTTTGAATACCACCCTTGCTGCTCTATAAAAGGAGGTATGTTCCCACTCTAGAAGTGACCTCAATACGAGGGGACTCAAGGTGATGCCCACTCCAACATACGCAGACCCATCTAGGGACTCAGATGTGAAAAAGGAGAATAAAGACTCTTGCTTGGGAGTTCTAATCTCCGAGTCTTCCATATTGCTGCTGATTAAAGATTCTGCAATGGAGTTTATGTCTATATTGTAACCCATAATTACCAAACGATGAACAACTGGGTCGTCAGGTATTTCATCCAACAGACTTTCCAATTTTCTACACTAATGGGCTGTCTAAGTCTTCAAAGCAGCATCGCAGCACAGCGATTTTTTGAAGCAGGTATCGATTAAACCTTAAACATATTGTTTGCTGGGAATACCGTAGTATGGGTCGGGCTCTTCACATTGAAGGGTATTTGTACAGGTCCTCATTCCCTGACGGCATCCTCTGTGCTTTGGCCACAAGTATTTAGTAAGAATTGGAATAGGCAATTTGAGTCATTTGCACCTGATTATTGCAATGAGGAGACTGCAGTTAGACTTCTCCCATGTTTAACTAAGGGTAGAAGACTAGACTAACCTCTTGCGGTGAGCAAACCTCCAGGGCCATCAGTTAAGCGGGGTTGTGTTCTATCCCTATTTAAATGGGTCATTTTGATGGGCTTTGTCCTAAGAAATACAGTACATTCTATAGAAGAGCACGGAATCACACGGGGAAGTACAACTCTTTTAGGCTTACATTTTCCTGATAATTTAAGCGTCCTAGATTTAAAATTTTAGTGAAATGAATGAATGTTGGAGGTTTGGAAAGTTGAGGGTCCAAGAATTGGTTTTGACATTAACGTTAAGAAGACTAATATGCTAAGACTGGGACTATGTTAAGGTGAAGAAGTGATGTCAGGTAGCGTGAAAATCAATCATGAATAATGACGAAGACCGCACTGCCTTTCCATAATACAAATACAAAAGAGAGAATAGTGACGACTTTTTTTTCTCAAGACACTGAAAGAACAAAATCTATTTTAATATTTCGTCCACATACCTAAGGGCCGTCTTCAGCAAAAAATAGTAAACAATAACACACTTAAAATAAAACTTCTTGGTTAAAAATTCCATTTTTTTAAATAGCCTAATTACTTCTTAATGAAAATTTCAGCCAAGACTGTCTGATAAAAGCTAACATTTTACAAGCCAAAAAGGTTCATTCATTTTACTAACTGTATTCATTAAAAATTGAAATAATTTCTTATTGCAATGTTTGCCTTCTTTGCAGCTAATTATGTATTTCTTTTGGGATTGTGTTTGTTTTTATTGGTTCCTATTTTTGTTTTATTCAGAATTAGATTATTTTCTGTACACAGGGTTGAGTGTTTATTCACCCAAGTCTCTATCTAGGGGTATATTATTATTTAAGTTTCATTTGATTTCGATTGCCTCGTGGAAAGTTTGTTTGATTCCTTGGTCATTGCTAATTAGAATCGTTTAGTCAAACAGAGTATAATGGTTTGGATTTTAAAAAAATATGATTGCTTAAAGCTGAATCGAAAGTTATGGAGCCGTTTTTAGGTTTTATTGCTTTTTCAATACTTTCTTTTTGTCACTGTAATCTTGTTCCTAAATTTTGGTGGATGTAATAATTTCCACAAAGACGTGGTATTTGTTACATCCCTCCTAGATGAGTAACTGGGGTTTTATCCTTACCAGAATTGAGAAGATACGTTATGTTTAAATTACTTGTGAAGACAATGCGTAAATTATTTTTTAAACAAACTTTTTTCAGTTTTGAAGTAATTGTCGGTATGTAAGGTAAGTAAATTGTGCTTGTGGGTTTATTCGAATCGTTTACTGGTGTAGAATTTAAGGCTTTAGAAGAATGTATCTTTAATTTTTGAGCAATAACAGTATTTATGAGATAAACTGGATACCGGTTGCCAAAAAGCATGTCTGGAATAAAATTTAGTTCTTTGTTAATATACGGCTCTGAACAGATATTAATTACTCTATCCCCAAGAGATATTACCACGCCTCTTTTAACCTGTGGAGGATGGTTAGATTTGAAGTGAAGGTATCTATTATTATGCGTAGTTTTTCTGTAAACCGTAAAATTAAGTTTATTCACACTAAGTATTATCAATATATCTAGAAAAGGTATTTTTCCGTCTGTTTCGGTCTCTACAGTGAATTGCAGGTTTCTATCGTAAGTAATTAAATGTTCTAAAGAATCTTTAAGTTCACTTTCGCCATAATTTCAAACTGAAATTACGTCTATTCAATTCAATTGAATCATATACATTTAAACAAAAAACACATAACTACTGTACATAATCTGCCAGGAAAGCAGTGCTTGTCATGGCAGAAACTTAACTAAAGAATAATTAAACAATCAACAAACAAAAACAACGATTCAACTGCATTTGTCAAAAAACAAAAAGAAAGGGGGGGGGTGATGAAGAGAAGGAAAAGAAAAAGAAAAGAAAAGGAAAAGACCGAAAAGAGGAGGAACGCAAGATATTCAAATTAGACATTATTTCTGTAATGAAATGGACGTCTTGGACGTCGTCCATGAAACGTCCCCAAAACACATGATTAAGAAAATACAAATCCAGGGCCCAATTTTCAAGATGCTTGACGAAAATATTTGCGAGTAGGGCTGATAGAGGTGCTCCCATAGGATGGCCCCTTACCTGCTTGTAATATGAATTTCGAAACTGGAAATGCATGGAATATTCGTTACATAATTTAACCAAATGCATGAGAACACCAATGTCTAGGCCTATCACTGACTATTCGATTTTCCAGTTTATTTTGCAATAATTGCTCAGATTTTGAAACATCAATACTAGTATGCATGGAAACTATGTCAAAGCTGCTTAATATGGAATTTTCAGAAATGTCTATCTGTTTCAATTTTTCTACAAGATCAACTAAATTTTTAATATAAGATTTTTGGGAGTGAAGCAATTGTTTAAATGCAGTGCATAACCATTTTCCAATGTTTGAGGCAGGTGATTTTGTACTAGCTACAATAGGTCTTAGAGGGATGCCTTGTTTTGTGCAATTTTGATAATCCATAAAACTTTGAGCAAAAAGCACAACGAAGGAGAAATTTTTTGTACATTTATGGAGTGACTCTGCCATTTTCTTTCAATATTTTTAATTCTTTCATAACTCTTTGAGCAAATTGATCAGTCTGGTTATGGGTTGATTTAACATAAGTGTTTGTATCATTTAAATGTGACTGAATTTTATTATCATACTCAGTTTTATTCATAATTAATAAGGAGTTGCTTTTGTCGGCCTTAGTGATTATTATTGAGAAATTATTATGGAGTTTGTTCAAAATTATGTGTCATATGATTTTTCCATTGCGTTATTTGGAGAATTAGGAAGCTTTAATGAAATGTTGAAAAGAGTGTTAATCAAACAAGATCTATCTGCATTTGGGTTTTAAACAAGAGCACTGCATTTGTGGAGAGAGGATTCTAAAGATGCTACCAAGTCTTCAACTGGAGCCTGTTTTGGTAAAAACGAGAATTTTGGCCCCTGTTCTAGAACTTTTCCTTCAACTTAGCTAAGTTTTTTAGACCAAATATTTACAATCGCAGGTCCAGGACTTACCTTAGGATTGTAAACTAGGTTTTCCATTCGCGACTCATATTTCAACCTTGCAAACTTATTAGTGAGTCTCCCTTTTGACATACGGAAATCATGGTGGAAAAAATTCCTTCCCATCCTAACAATCTGTCAGAAATCATTAGTTGACAAATTCTGGGACAGGAAATTTCCGAGCTATTTTTGTTCTGAGGAAATTACATATCTTCTGTGATTTTTGTCCTTAATAATATGATAAGTTTTTAGCTGTAATTTAAGTAAACTTGATTCTACGGTTTACGGAAAACATACACATAATAATAGATACCTTCACGTCAAATCTAATCATCCTCTACATCCTCTAAAAGAGGCGTGGTAATATCTCTTGTGGACAGAGTAGTTTATATCTGTTCAGAGCCGTATACTACAAAAGAATTAAATTTTATTACAGACATACTTTTTGGCAACGGGTACCCAATTTCTCTAATAAATATTGTTATTGCTCAAAGATTAAAGATACATTCTTCTAAAGCCTTAAATCCCTCACCAGTAAACGATTTGAATAAGCCCAGAAGCACGATTTACCTACCTTACATTCCAAAAATTACTTCAAAACTGAAAAAAGTTTGTTTAAAAATAATTTACGCGTTTTCTTCACAAGTAATTTAAGTATAACGAATCTTTTCAATTTTGGTAAGAATGAAACCCTAGTTACTCGTCTAAGAGGGGTGTATCAAATACCATGTAGTTGTGGAAATTATTACATTAGTCGAACCCACCAAAATTTAGGAACAAGATTACAGCAACACAAAGAAAGTATTGAAAAAGTATTAAAATCTAAAAATAGCTCCATATCTTTCGATTCAGCTTTAAGCAATCATATTTTTGAAAATCCAAACCATTATGTTCTATTGGACGAAACAATTCTAATTAGCAATGACCTAGGAACCAAACAAACTGTCCGCGAGGCAATCGAAATCAAACGAAACTTAAATAATAATACATCCCTAAATAGAGACTTGGGTGAATACACACTCAACCCTACCTACACAAAATTAATTATAGAAAACAATCTAATTCATAATAAAAAAAAATAAGAACCAATAAAAAACAAGCCCTATCCCAAAATAACTACAAGATTAGCTGCAGAGAAGGCAAACGTTGCAATAAGAAATTATTCCAATTTTTAGTAAATACAGTTAGTAAAATGAATGAACCTTTTTAGCTTGTAAAATGTTAACTTTTATCACACAGTCTTGGCTGAACTTTTCGTAAAGAAGCAATGATGCCTAGACTATCTTAAAAATGGATTTTTAACCAAGAACTTTTATTGTAAGTGTGTTATTGTTTATTATTTTCTTTGCTGAAGATGGCCCTTAGATATAGCGCCGAAATATCCAAATAAAAAATATCCAAATCCAACTTCAATTCTCTAGGAAGCATCATTGGCAGCGCAAAAGCGTTGCCTCAGTAAACAGCAACGTGAGCATATTGTACTATTATTTTCTTTTTTCGCAAGGTACTTTGTATGGAAGGAGTTGTCTTGGAGACTTGGGAAGGTGTTAGTTAGATTGCAATTTGAAAGTATTAATGCCTTTTTCCAGAGCCAAAAGTGATTGGATGGCATCCATCCCCCCTCTCATGCACCTTTGTTTTTTTCACAGACATCCGATAAGATTTAAAATTTTGCTATCAAGATGGGCATCCTGTTCAGCTTAGCGGAAAGGCTTAAAAACCATATCTCTGGAGATGACAACCCAACGTATCTACTCAAAGACCTTAAGGCAAAGAGTATAAGTTATACAATTCAGCCATTGTATACAAATAGTATCAGGAAAAGGGTGCATGTTTAACCATTTGTGTCCTAAGAGGCGAAGGCCATTCAGGTGAAGTTTTCAAGGAATGTTGAAGAGTGTGTTGAACTAACGTGCTTGTGGGTCGTCAAAACGGCGTATCTTAAGAATGACCTAGAGTATTAATTTTGGACTTCCAGGAATAATACAGCGGATCTCAGGAACGACTTGGGGTCATTTGACGAAGAAGTAATTATATACATGCTACTACTAGTACTATTGCTACTACTACTGCAACTGCTACTTCTAATTTGACTTTTACTAAGGCTAATGGTATTACGTTGATAATTTTAGGAAACTTTGAGGGGGAAGTTCGGGTAAATTAAAACCCGCAATATTTGTCTAGATGGTGTATAAGCAGTATCTTAGGAACAACTTAGAGGATGAAGTTGTAACCACCAGGACATGATGAGAGGGATGTTCAACTGACCTAAAGGCAATATGGGCATACTATTACTGCTATATGTGCATACACTGCTGCTATTGCTACAATTTCTAATGCTGTTTTGACTAAGGTGCAAATTTAAGGAGAAGTAGAGGGGAAAGCTGATGTAAATTAAAACCTGCATGGTTAAGCAATATTTTAGGAACGGTTTAGAGCATTAAGCTGTAACTTTTAGGGCATGATGCAAAGAATGTTCAACTGAGCAAAAGGCATTTTGTGCATACTACTACTGCTACTACTGTTACTACTATTGCTAATACTACAACTACCATTACTAATACAACCAATACTTCTACTATAACTACTACTACTACTGTGACTGTCACTACCACCAAGAATAAGGGTATGAAGGTGAAAATTTCAAATAATATTGTGGGGGAAGTTTAAATAAATCGAAACACTGTTTCCATGCAAGTTGTCAAAATGGCGTATCAGCAATAGCTTAGGAACTGCTTAGAGCATTAAGTCGAAGCTTTCGGGGTATTTTGAGACGAATATTGAACTAACCTAAGGCACTATGTGCATGTTTTCACTATCAATACTAATAGTACTGCTACGGCAACTATTTTTACTCAGGCTAAATGTATAAAGGTGAGATTTTCAAGGAACTTTTAGGGGGTGTTGAAGTAAATCACAACGCACTATGCACATTCAGGTTGCGAAAAAGATGTATGAGCAATTTCTCAAGAACAGCTTAGAGTATTGAGTTGAAATTTTCAGGACATGTTGAGAGGAGTGTTGAACTAACCAAAGGCACTATGTGCATGTTTTCGCTATTAATACTATTAGTACTGCTACGGCAACTGTTTTTACTCAGGCTAAATGTATAAAGGTGAGATTTTCAAGGAACTTTTAGGGGGTGTTGAAGTAAATCACAACGCACTATGCACATTCAGGTTGCGAAAAAGATGTATGAGCAATTTCTCAAGAACAGCTTAAAGTATTGAGTTGAAATTTTCAGGACATGTTGAGAGGAGTGTTGAACTAACCAAAGGCACTATGTGCATGTTTTCGCTATTAATACTATTAGTACTGCTACGGCAACTGTTTTTACTCAGGCTAAAGGTATAAAGGTGAGATTTTCAAGGAACTTTTAGGGGGTGTTGAAGTAAATCACAACGCACTATGCACATTCAGGTTCCGAAAAAGATGTATGAGCAATTTCTCAAGAACAGCTTAGAGTATTGAGTTGAAATTTTCAGGACATGTTGAGAGTAATCAACAAGTAATCAAGTAATCTTTTGAACTAATCAAAAGGCACTCTGAGCACACTGCTACTGCAACTGCTGCTGCTATTTCTACCACTACTACTGCTACTGAGGCCAAGGGTATGGAGATGAAAATTTCAGGAAATATTTTGGGATATGTTGAACTAAATCGAAACACAATCTGTGCATGTAGTTTGTCAAATTGATGTAACAGCAATATCCCTGAGTGTATTAAGTCGAAACTTCCAGGGCATAGTAAGGGGTACTTCCAAACAACTCAAAGGCACTGTGTTCATACCACTACTACTGCTACAACAGCTAGTACTATTACTAGTACTGTTACTATATATACTGCTACTACAACCAATTCTAGTAGCACTCTTGAAGCTAAGGAAATTACGGTAAAATGTTCATAGAATATTGAGGATGGTCGTAAGCTAAATCATAATACACTATGTAGAGTCAGCTTATTGAAAGGGCGTAATGCTTAAATTCCATGAACAGCTTAGAAGATTAGGTTAAAACTTTCAGTTTATTTTGAGAGGGGTGTTGAAACAGCCAAAAAATTTTAAATGGATATGGAACTTCCACTACTACGGTTAATACTACTACTGAGGCTACCAAAACCAAGAAAAGCTGAGTGGGAGGATGAAATAATTTGAAACACGCTATGTGTATGAAGGCTCTCAAAAAGGGCGTACCAGCAGGATCTCAAGAATGGTTTAGAGCATTAGGGTGAAACCTTCAGGATACTTTAAATGGTACGTTGAAGTGATAAAAAAAAACTCTGTTTGCATACTTCAAGTAGTAGTAGTACTACTGCAGCTACTGCTGTAAGTACTACTGTTATTACGGCTAATTTACTAATGTGGAACTTTCATGGACTGTTAAGGGGGATGTTGAGCTAGTCAGAACCCACTTACTATATGCAGCTTATCGAAAACGCACATCAGCAGTATCTCAGAAATAGTTTAAAATACTAAGTTGAAACAATCAGAGAATGGGTAGGGAACTTTGAATCAGACCATAAGGGGACAACGTGAAGGGCTGTCAACATTACTACTACTATTACTATCACTGCTAATTTTATTACTTTTACTGCAACTCTCTTATTTAATTTAAATAGTTTAAGTATATAGAGGTTGTCAAAATAGACCAGTTTGTCAAGATATCTAGGCCGGATTTCTTAGAACGAACAGAAACTATAACAGATAACCGATTCAAAGTGAAAACGAGTAGAAACTAAGAGGACTAGGGCTGACGCGCTTAATGCTTTTAAAGACCATAACAAAATTTAAAATTAATTGAAAATAAATAGCTTTAAATGTTTTTTTCATTTAATAAGTCTATATCCGTATACACATTAAACTGTCAATCCACATTATTTTTTTTTTTCAGTAATCGTGATTTTGATTGTGTTTTTTTTTCATTTGATTTTATAAGATAGAAACAAAACACATAGCTTAAAATAAAGATTCCTTCCTGTAAATGCCAAATTTTCAGTAAAGTCTACTTTTTCGTTTTACGAGGGGGAGAGAGGGGGGGGGGGGGGTTAGCGTCCGGACTATTGATTGTTTTTTAAATCGACACAGTGTAAAATTTTTCCTAAAAATAAGGACTGATAATGCGAGTTACAGCCAAAATGTGACAAATAAGTTTTCGGGGCAACCAGAAATTTCCGAAGAAAAACTTTGTTGCTAAAAACCAGATAAATTTTTTGAAGAAAATTTGATTAAATCGTCTTTGAAAATGTCGTAAGTGTATTTTAGTCTTTAAGTGCGTTAAGTACACATAAAAGGTGCTCTAAATGGACAATTCATGCTCAAGCGCACAAAAAAAACCTTCTACAAGCTTTTTTTCTTCAGTGTGATTAGGGTATGAATATCAGCAGCAATGTTCTTTTTGAATTTTTATCCCTATCTGTTTAGCGGAGACGGATACAATAGTCTCTTAACAGTTTAATCAGCACAGCTAAAAAGTTTGTTAAATAGAATTTACCAGTTCAATGAGTTTAAGCCAACCATTGGCAAGATGTTCAGCAGCAGCAATAAACTGAGATGTCAAAGAATTTCCAGGTCCAAGTTTAGGGAGGGATTCCGCATCATATTCAAAATTAGGACAATACTGAAGAACATGACTAGATACTAAAAGATACAATCAAGTTAAACACGTAAAAAAAAACTTAGCCTAGATTTTCCATCAATAAGGGTGGGGAAAATGTTGAATATTAACAAATACAACAGCTGCGTCACAAATATTGAAAAGAAAGTCATAATGGTTGTAGGCTTGCTTTTGCTTACAACTCCACTCTATATTTCTCTTTTCAATCCATTTAATGAAAGTCTGAATTTGCAATTGGACTTTCTATTGATATGATTGCTCCAAGAATTGATTAAACAGAAAAACGAGCATTTTCTAGAAAGTAAGGAACAACACTACAGCTCTAAACGAACAAAAATTTTTCTCAAACGAACAAAATTATTCTAAACAAACAAAATTTATTCTCCGTATTAAGCTGGCTATCCCTCCTTTAGAACCCACTCTTTACGTAGTCTTTTAGTGTTTAAAAAAAAAAATTATACTTCCCAATAAATGGTTCTTGTGTTTTAAGAATTGTTCTTAAAGAATTGGAATGAAAGGTCAAACCTTAGTGCAAAGAGTGAGGCATAGAGGAGCGGGCCACCCCCTCATATACAGAATAATTTCTGTTTATTTTAACTTTTAATATTGCTCCTTGCTTTCAAGAGAAAAAACTCATTTTCTTAATTTACTTTCTTGCCGTTTTTCAATTAATGTCAGGAAATCCACCTCCCCTCCATGTAGATATTTGCCCCGCAAAAAGTTCCTCCATAGACATTTTTTACCACATACAGTTATTCCGCGGGAAATTATCCCCTGACAATTCCATCCTCGCTGCCAAATCTTCAATAAAATTTTTTTTTGACGATTCTGTCAGAAAAATACTCCTTAGCATATTTTCATTTCAAAAAATAGTTTTTATTTAATTCCTGATCATTTTTAAGTAATGGCGAAATACCCCCTGTGTGATAATTTTTTCTCAGAAATCCTGCCACCCCCCCATTAGAAAGTTTATCCCGACGGAAATTCCCCTCCACGTAAGAATCTCCCAAGGAATTCCAACTTTACTACAAGTTTTCCATAGACAATTCCCTAGAAAATATCCAAATGCTAAATGGAGTGACAAGCGAGAAAGTAAAGCAAAAATTAAAAAAAAATTGTATATGAATTCAAAAGAATTTACGTGTTTTGCCCCAGACACCCTCCTCCAAATAGAAAAAATCCCCCTATAGAAGAAATTGTATAGCGAAGGCATCAGTAATCTAACAAATCCAGAGCTTCAGCTTCTACAGCCTTTAGCGGCCATGTCTCGCACGCGTACAGTAGTACAGTTTGCACGGATGCTATGTAGACTCCAACATAGTTCTTTGTCGAGATCTTAAGTCTGGCTTCTAGCACCTTTTTCAGACTGGTAAAGACTCCCCTAGCCCTTGACATCCGGGTTGATTTGTCTTTACCAGCTACACCACCTGGTGTTACAATGGATCCAAGGTACTTGATTTCGTCAAGGTTTTCAATTGGTTTGCCGTCCAAGATAATTTTATATGAAGCAAAATGAACCCGATGCGCTTTTAAGTCCTAGAGACATGATCAATCATGTCTTATAAGCCGTCGGCTGTTGTTTTCAACAAAGAAACATTGTTTGTAAAATGCAGGTTTGTCAGGGATCGAGAAAAGCCGTCCAGTTGACCATAGACAGCGCTCCTGTGGCTGGTCAGGGCATTATTGATTATCCAGTCTATAGCGCAGGTGAATAATTTGACGACAGGGGGCATCATTTATTGAAACCAGACTTGACTGTAAACTTGGGGGTATTATTACCCGAGATGAGGACACAGGTGTCAGTGTCATGTATCCGCTTCGAAGAACATCGATAGAGTACTAGTCTAGTCGTCGTTTATTCTTTTGGCCACATAAAAGGACACTATAAATCATAATTTCAGTTCCAATGATACCTGTCTCGTTCCTTTAGGACCATTTGTTCGAAAGTATCGCCCCTGAGAGGAACAAATAAAAAACAAACAAAATAAACACGCATGTATGATCTTTCTTCTTGCAAAATATTCAAAATTCCCCGTTCTTGCAGATGAGAGCTTGAAACCACCACAGTAGGGTTACCTAACACACTGAATCTGATAGTACAACTTCCATTAAAATTATAGGCCTTTTAGGGGTGTTTCTCTCATTTTTCGAAAATCAAACACATTTTCTCAGGCTTGTAGCTTTTGATAGGTAACATTAAATTTTATGAATATTATGTATTTAGACATAGTTAAAAATCCAATTCTTTTCAAGCATCTATTGTTATCCAAATATCGTATTTTATAGTTTTGTTTACTTTTTGGCCGAGTCACTCCCTACTTAGAGTTCAAAACCACAAACTATTTGAAAGGTAGGCAAGATTAAAAGATTCAGCATTATTTGCTGATAGGCTTCCTGAGACAGCATTAAATAACGAAGAAAAGGAGAACTCTTTTTAATCGTTGATCAAGCTTCTACAGCATTTTTACAACGTGAAAGACAAAAAGAGAAAACAAACAAAATAAACAAAGAAAGACAAAAAGAAAAACATAAGAACCTTGAAAAATTGAATTCTCACATTTGAAATGTATTATAAAGAGTCTGAAGATTCAGATTTTTGTATTAAAAAAAAAAATACGCATGTTATTCTAAAATAAAATTTTCGCTCATCTCTCCATCTTTTTTCCTGTTTTTCTTTTGTCAGACTCTTCCTTCTCCCCTTACCCTCTTTTCTCTCATTTTTCATCTGACGTTTTTTTTCGTATCACACCCAGCACATATTTATCGATTTAAACATAGCTTATAATTTTTTTTTGTTTTTTTTTTGGTGAGACTCTAAAAAACTCTTTTACCTGATTTATTTAAGACTCAATAATTGACTTTAATCCAAAATTGAGTGGCATTTTAGAAACATCAAATTCTAGCAGGCCCTCTTAGCATGCATGAGATAGTAAAACCTGGAGACCACATTTGCTTTAAATTGTGAACTGAAAAACGAAGGACAGAGTCACTTATTTTCTTTTTTAAGGTTAATCCAAAAGGTTATTTTTTCTTGTGTACATTAAATATATTTTTTGTCACCGCAAACGGCTTAGTATTTGTCAAAATATTTGAGTTATTAGCTGGCTGAAAATCATCCATATTGTTATTCCTTTTTTTTATTTCATTTGTTTATTCTTCATTTTTTCCTAAAATTCGAGCATCCGACACTTAGGTAAGGAGCTAGTGCCTTCAACCCTGTACTGGAAGAGTGTACAAACAATTGGGGATGAAGAATGACAGATTGCCAAAGATTAATCTTTTTGGCCAACAGTCTAGGGGTAAACGGATAGCAGGTCATCCACTGTTAGGGTGGGAGAATGCTGTAAAGAAAAATTGTAAGGGAAATGGGAACATCCTGGGAGGGTGTAAAGAGGGAATATTTGAATAGATTCAAAGAATAGTTAGACAGAGCGTGCATGCGTAGATATGTTGGTCTCAGGCGGCTTGGTGCTTTGGTGAGTTTTTAGTAGTAGAATATAAACAATAACAGCTGGTAGGGTTGGCTCTGTTCAGGGGAGTAGCTCCAGCATTTTTATGGGGGGAGGGGCGAGAGGGGTTCATATTCGGAAGATCAAGGGTAGGAGCTTTTTAATAGTTATTGCCTCCGAATTACTGGGGAGCAGTTACCCCTTGCCCCCCAAAATGACGCCAATGGCTCTGTTTAACCTCAGAATGATCAAGCAAATATATCTGTTCAAGCTAATTCAAAAGGAATATAGAATAAATAAAAAAGTATTAGCCACCAAGCATGTACAAACAAATTGTTTTCTAGACGGAAAACCAAGCATGATGTGTTTGTTTTTTTCCAACTTTTTTATGGGCACACAGGATAACGTGCCTTTTCCATGACACAGCAATATCATGGATTTTGGCTGACTACTTGAATAGTTAAAGTCCTACTCCTTTTTTCTCTCTTAACATTAAAAATCTTTTTGCTTTTTTTTCTTCCTTTTTATTTAGCAGTTTAGTTAGCAGTTATTTAGCGATTTTTATTTAGTTAGTTCACGCAAGAAGTGGTAAGGGAATATGAAACCAACCCGAGATCAAGATTGTCAGAGTATTCCTAACCCCACGAAAAATCTTAAATTTTGCAACATGAACATTCACTATTTTGGCATTTCCAATCTCTTTGCTCCTGGATTTTTTATTTTTTTTTAATTTTGGTATATTTTTTTTTCGGGGGGCAATCTGATCGAACCAATATTCATAAAACTAGTGGAAAGATGATCTCAAATATTGCTCTGTTCTTGTACCTTTTCAATGAGCAAAAAAATCCTACCTAAATTATCAGTCATTTTCCACCATTTTTTTGCAGCAGCGCAAAAGGTTTGGACCGAGAAAAAAGTATTAGAAGTTCAAAAGTTCTGAGATAGGTCAATCTGTTCGATGCATGAAAAATCCTTCCAAGTTTCTTTCAGTTTCCATGGACATATTGTCACGCGCTGAAAATTTCCATTTTCAAAGACATAAAATGCAGTCAATAAATTTATTTATCATAGATAACTTAAAACAGAAAGAAATTAGTAAAAAGACATAAAAGGGAATGAAAGCAACTTAAACTTAAAAGAAAGAAGAACTATCCAACTTATTAGGGAGCAGCATCCTCAATTCCTTCGCTCTTTATGAAAGTAAACTTTTAAAAAGCAATTATTTTTTCTTTATCAGATTGCTCAGAGTAGTGAACCGTTTGTCAGGAGCAACCTTTTGTTACTTTTTTTTTAACAGTTTTTCACTGTTTTAAAAAGTAGAGTTGAGAAAAAGAGTCAAACTTTAGCGTAAAGAGCGGGGCGTTGAGGAGGGAACAGCCCCTTTCATATACGGAGTAATTTCTGTTCATTTTAAGTTCTATTGTCGCTACTTACTTTCAGTTAAAAAAATCGTTTTTTTATTATTTAATCTTAAGCATAGAAGTGGGAAGCGCCTCATAATCATAAGAACTCTAAAAATAATATTAAAAACGAGCAAAATTTTATTTTATTTTTAATTTCAAATAAAAACTGGAAAGTATCGATAAGGCTTTCAACAAACAGAAGTTCACTATTTTATTTTTCATCAATGTGCTATCCAATATATGAGGGGGGGGGGAGTATGTCTCCACAAGGCTTCCACCCTTTATCCTAGAATTCAAATTTACGTCATTGACAAGAGAATAAATATCTCTGATAAACAGCTTAAAATTTACACTAACAAAGACGCCGCTTCATATTACCTTTCAAATTCGATGACAGACTTATCAGTAACATGAGTAAATCGTGACCTGCTATATAGGATGGAGTCTTTTCTCCTGGACCAAAAGACTTTTCATTTTCAAAGTTGTAGGCCTCCCAAGCTATTTCTTGAACTAATGGCTTGAAAATGAAGTCAATTAGTGTAGCTATGGTGACAGGGATGGTGCAACGTTTAGCTGAAACTGAACCAAATGATTTCACCTGGTTGTCTGTATCCAGCAAACCAAAAACGAAAGTTGGGCTTCCATTGGATGCTTGCTTATTTGACACAACAAGACGATTTGATACGTTTTGGATTGCCTAAAAGTAAAGATTGTTATTTATTCTGTCTTCTTTATGTTTCAGGATTATTCAAACTGCATTAAAGACAAGTAATCTCCCGATCAAAACTATATACAAACGCAAATTGTAGAATATAATTGCAACCTCAAGTGATGGACAGTGGCTCTTCTTCTACAGCTTGTTTTGCCTGATTACAAGTGAAAAAGTTCATTTATTCTAATATATTCATTATTCAATATTTTCTCTTACTTCAAAAATTTATTGTGCACAAGGGCGCAACCATGAATTATTCACAATGAAAATTAGTGGAGAGGGTGAGTACTACCAATAATTTAGATTGTCCCAGGATATAATTGGAGTACTTCTCATTTCTTCTTTTGTTTCCCAGGGGGGGGGGGGGGTAACCGCTAGGCCCCATCAGGGTTATATCCAGGCTTGTATACGAACGTTCAGAAATATAGTGTGGTCTCAAAAGTTTTATAAGAAGAAAAGGTGAAAACCTAGATTATTATGATGTCACATACACTGAGCTAGGAACATTTACATATAAGCATTGCAGTCTCCAAACACAAAAAACTCACCAAGTAGCTCAAGAGTCAATCAAAAAGAGGACAACAGAATGTGTGAAAGACCTTTGTGGTTTTCCTCATCTACCCAATCTCTAGGAACTTATATTTTTATTTCCGATGTATCAGCAGAAGCAAGACAATATGAAAACAGCACACAAGCTTCAGCACGTCGGCAACACCATTCTTGGCTTTATCAACCACATAATTGTTAAACAGCATGTAGTCACCCTTGAGAGCTTTTCTAAAAACCAGCAGACACTAAATGGGGACAGTTTAAGTAATCAAATTGTCAACTTTTGGAACTCTGTTAGGGAAAAGAGTAACCTCAATCAGCATAGATGCATTACAGCTATCAGATGGCAGAGACTAGCTCAACAAATTGTTTTGCACCATTATACTGTTTCCTTAAGAAGAGAACAAAGTCTAGAGTGCTTCCAAAAAGATAATGGCGAACCTACAAAATCAGTTATCCTTTTACCTTAACCATAGTATATATTTGGTCCAATTAGGGGGATGATGGGCTGAGATACGGTTGTGAAAGCAGCAAGCACTATACTTGGGATAGGCCTTGAATGAAGAATCAAATGATAAACTTTCTTTTTCCTATCGTATTTCGGCCCTACAATTAATTTTATCCTTTGGTTCGGTAAATTTTGAGTCTTATCTATTACTTAACTAAGTAGAAGTTGAACATTCCACTGGATGTATCTCCATGCTCTTTGAAATATACGAATCACTTCGTGTACGACTTTTATTTTGAGCCCTTAAATGGACCCTTAAAGTTACTTTTTATCCCTAATTATAAAATGACAACAAGAATTTGTGAGAACTACCTCAAAACATGCGTACATACTGGTAAATTTTTAGTTGCGGGGCTTCTAACTATCCTGGAAAGTAGCTGGGTTGGGTGAATGAAACTCTCAGGAATGAATCCAGAGCCTAACATATGCCCTCTGAAGATATTATCAGGCCAATATCTCGACCATTTCCTTATTTCTAGGGCTTAGAAGATTGCATAGATGATAGGTGGAGAGCGAGTAACTACATCCATATAATTTTGTCAGTTTTTCCCCAGTGAGGTCATCCTGTGTATGCAATATAGTATTCATTAAAGGTTGCTTTTCCAGATTCTAAACTCCAACATGAGAGAAATTCCAGGAATAAGAGAAATTCCTCGCAGTAGAGGATCGGGAATCAGGAATGAAAATGTCAAACTGGAATAAACCGAAAGCTTGTGAATGCAGTGAAATACAACGATTGTTATTATAGTGTTTATTTAAGAAGAGGGTATTGAGAAGACTGTCAATCTAAAATCTAAAAACTTTCTGCCAAATCTAAAAACTTCCTGCTAAAATTTACTAAAGTAACCAAGTTACTTAACTAGACAAACGTCTAGTAATTTAGAAATTTTCCTTAATTACTTTGCTAACATAGGCACTTTTAGCTGTACTTGTTTTGCCTAATATCTTATTTTGTCTTTCTATAACCCATTTGTTCTTTTACTAGACATCTAAGTTTAACAAAAAACAAGTTTAACAAAAGTTTTCGGTTTTTCGTCATTGACTTTAGTTTTTAAAATAAATTTCTGTTATTTCAGCAGGAAAAAATTGCTCCCATTGTCTGTATTTGCCTTTATTATTTAATTGTGGTCTTGTTTCCTTGACTATAAAGTTCATAGTCAGGTCATCAACTTTTGCTTTTGGTAGTTTTACTACCCTCATCCTTAAAGAATCATGCTCAAGATTAGGAGCATATTATCCATGATTGCAAAAAATACATTCTAAATTACATGTTTATCTAAGTTTCGCCACTGTCTGAACATTGAAGGTCCTACCCTGCTTATGTATCAGCCAAGGCTTATGATGGTTTGTCTCAAAGTAATGTTTGGGATTGACAAAATTCCTTGCCCATTGGCAAAATTTAAGAACAGGGTTTCACTTATAGGGCTCACAATAAAAGTTGTAAATGAAGCAATAAGTATGCTAGTTTTAAGAACACCATAAAAGGATACATAAAGTTGTGTGTTTTCATCAAGGTAAAACGTCAATAAAGGATTTTTTTTATTTATTCTCTACTTTATGTATGTGTGGGTGAAAAATTAAATAAATAAATAAACTATTTTAAAAATATAAGCAACAAGGAGGTAAATTTAAAAAAATTCAATTATGAAGGATATATACCCTGAGGACCCTCTCCATCTTATAATTTGCATAAGACTTGCAAACAGTATATAAATTGTTCTATGGCTTGCAAGAACAGTATACTTTATGCACTTGATTAACACCAATTCTGCAGTTTCTTCAATTTTGTAGTTGCTCCAATTGTATGTGCTTCAATCTGACGATCTGTAGCCTATTTTCTTATGTATACAATCTTTATTTTATTTTTACATTAGTTCATTTTTACCCTATTCAATTCATCAGCAATCCGGGTTTCAGCGGTAGCTTCTAACTTAGTAAACAGACGTCCCATACTAAGAAACAAAACAGCCAATAACCTTAAAAATAGTGTCAGATCGAAACACAAAGCATACTATTAAGAAATACCTTTCCTAATAGTATTAGGAAACGATAAAATAGCTTGTCGTGAACGCTTAGAAAGACAACACACATCCCCTTGGTTTGAACGACAACAAAAGTCTATTACCTTGAAAAACTAAATAAATGACTGAATCCACGATATTCTGCATCGAAGGCATACCCCCCCCCCACCCCAATTTTTGTCCCGTAGCTAGCAAGGCACTGGAACATTAAACAAAACTGTTTAACAGCTCATTTTAAAGGAAACTACAATATCTAGTGCCTTTTTTTTAAATTAAAAACAGTTTTTAAAATAGAATCAATTTTTACGAAAAAGTGAATTTTCGTATAACACTTGTCAGGGTTGCGGCGATAGCTAGCAACCAAATAAGAGACGATGACGTCCCTTATTAAAAGCTACAATAAACTATAACTGCTAAAAATAGAGTTAGATCAAAACAAAAAGTGTGTTATTAAAAGTGCCTTGTCCGAAAACCCTATACAGGAATCTTTGTTTCCCTTCGCTTGAACAACAAGGCAAGTCCATTCTTATAATAAAGAACAAACTATAGCCTATACTAGCTAAATGTTTAATATAAGGAGCAACATCAGAGATTGATAGCCAATAGTAATTAAAGTATTTAAATAAAGCAATACACGTTCATCTCTTGATATGATAATATAAGAAAAATATTTTTTGTAAATTTATTTCCCTGATTAGTTGGTTTATCATTATCATGGTTACAGCTGCAGCTGCAATCATTTTATATTGAGAATTGGTAGGGCTATAGTTAGTTATAAATGGGGATTATGTAGGTCATTGGGTCGTTGGTAACGTGGTTGCAGCTGCTGGAGTCTAGTAAAAGGCGAACCACAGCTCATAATATCTAATAAGTAAGCACGGACCGAGAGGAGACCGTGGTGTTTGTAAGAGGTCTGTTCGTAAAGTTGCAGCTGCTGCTATGATGCAATCTGCGCACATCTACAAAACAAAATAGCAAGAAAACAGAAAAAAGAAAACAAAACTGATAAAATACAATTTTGGTTTAAATATAGCCTACATCTCTAACCACTTAGGGACGCGCTTAAGTTGCTTGGGTCCATTTTAAAAAAAAGTAGAATATTAGAATCAACTTTGTGAAAGTAATGAAGGACTTTAGAACGAGGGATAATTTGAATAAAGCCAGGACAACTGGTCTCTTTGGGAGACTGGTCTTTGAATTAAAATGGAATAGTTGTGGGGCATCAAGTCATGGCTAATTGTAGAAAAAGCTGAGACAGATTTGGCATCTCATCAGTGTACAACAGTTCAATTTTAAGCCGGATTAACTTCGGAATATATTATAACATTGAGAGTGCAGATATATTTAACCTGTGCGGCTTTTTGCAAAGTTTTCGTTAGTGAAAAAGATTTATCTTTTTGGACTATTTGATCAGGAACTGCGCGTGAAGTGCACTGTTGAGTGCCGTGGAGATTTGAAGGTGGGCTGACCTCACAAAGGTTGGATTGATATCCACTCGGATGCATTAGTGAGACTCGGCCCTCACTTAAAGTTAAGTTGTTTTTCTTCTTTTCAGCTCATATTTTTTGTGGTTTATTCAGTGGTTATTCATCCCAGTTTCAGAATGAGTCCAAATGTTCCGGTCAACTCCAAACCAGGGGATCTCTTTCTAGCTAGGTTCGCAGGCTACCCATTATGGCCAGTTCGGATTCTGGAGTCTTTCTCCACTTTGAAAGGGCCAAAAAAGTATCACGTTTTCTGCAATGGAAAAAAACATGATCGCCAATTAGTTACTTCTGAGCAGCTTTTCAGTTACAAAGATAATGTAACGGAAGCTTCAGCCAAGAAAACGAGAGGAGTAGATGCTGAATTTGATGAATTACGTGATTATCCGGATGTTTGTAAACAGTATCTCAAGGGTTCAATTACTGCCGCTGATTGTGCAGCAGAATTGCGAAATCTTGTTAATGCTACCGAGCAGGATTTGCTCGCTAAAAAGAAAACTTTGTCAGAGACAATTGAAAAGAAAATAGCCGAAAAACTGAAATCGACGGGGTCAACTCCAGCGACTAGTACTGCCAAGTTTCCGACAGAGACCATGGTTTCAGAAATACATGATGCAATAATTGTAGAATTTAGCCCAAAGCTTAACATCATTGAAAAACAGCTCAAATGTTACTTGCTTGCTATTGAAATCCTTGAGAACAGGGTGACTCAACTAGAGGCAAAAGTTGACGATTATGAGCAGGAAGCTACGCTAGATTCTCTTTTATTTAACGGTGTGAAACAGAACCCATCGCAAAATCTAAATCCAGCTATTAATCATATCATACGTGACTAAATGGGCCTGTCTATTATCGCAAATTCTGATATTGTGAGTGTTCATCGGTACCGTCTGGGTTCTAGTAACTCACAAAGACCGGACAAGGTGGCTCCCGTGTTCGTGAAATTTCGTTCTAAGGAAATTGTTAGCGCCGTTTCCAAAGCGAAGAAGAATCTTGCAGATAGTGGAATTTTGTATCTGAAAATCTCACAAAGAAAAAGCGCGAGTTACTGAACGCTGCCAGAGATAAATTTGGAAATGGTCAGATCAGGTGTATCATTTGTGTATGGTCAGATCAGGGAAGAGTTTTTGTGCGACAGTCAAGTGACAGTCCCATTCAGCGTATTTGGGGTATCGATGATCTTCTTTAATATCAGTGATAGTGATAATCGTTTTCGTTTCCGTTCATTTTTTTTCTTTTTTTTCTTGTTGTCTTGTTGGAGTTTACTATATCTTTTGTTTTTTCCTTATCCCTCTTCTGTATCTTTCCTTACCATAAAATGTGGTATGTATTATATAATGAATGGCTGTTCAAGTAAATAATGATATGCAGCAATCCCGTTTGGACTTGCTGCAAAATTCGCCGTTTTATATTGAAGATTTTTGTCGTTACCGGTAGCGAATGATTTTGTGGGTCATCCATTTAAGTCGCTGCGGAGTAGCAAATATATTTGTTTAAGTGATATTGAAATGCCTGGGCAATCTGGGCCTTTGACTTTGGCTCAGTGGAATTGTCATTTGAATTCTAAACACCATGAGATCGCCCGTCTGCTATATCCTTATAAAAATAAGGTAGAAGTATTAGGGATTTGCGAGTCATTCGTAGCTCAAGACACTTTCCTCTCGCCACATCTTTTTCCAGGTTATAATTTTGTATCAAAATCAAGGAATTCAATGAGAGAAGGAGGTTTGACTTTTCTGCTAGCCAATTCTTTGAATTACGTAATTCGAGATGATTTAACGCTCTGGAATGAAGGTATGCTCGAAACTTTATCAATAGAAATAGAGTTAGAGAAAAATATAATTTCATTATTTCTTTGTTTTACCGGCTACCCAGCTCAAAGCCAGATGAATTTTTTGGAGAATTCGATGGATTAATTCAAAGGATGTCAAGTAATAAACTCCAGTGTATTTTTTTAGGCGATTTTAACTTTGATCTTTTAAATCTAGGAGGAGTAAACCTTGATTTTTTTAACCTTATGCTTTCACATAACCTTTATCCCGCAGTTTAAATTTCAACTAGGATAACAGATCATTCGGCAACCCTGATTGACAATATCTTCCTTTCTTCAGATGCAATTGTTGAGTGCTGTGCTGAAGTTGTCTCACACCCTGGGTTTGACCATCTATCAGTATTTTGCACTATTAAAAGATTTGGCTGTAAACATAAAACCACTACTAAGCTTCAATTCAGAATGATGAAAGCCGAAAATCTCAGGAAATTTAAAGAAGAAATCAGCAGAGTATCATTGCAAGAAGTTATGGCAGAGAAAGAAGACTCCTCGACTGCTTTTGATAAATTTATGAGTATTTTGTCTCCCATCTATGATCAGTGATGCCCATTAAAAACTGCAACTAAGAAGAAAAACCAACCGCGGAAGCCATGGATTACGGAAGAGATACTGGAAATAATTAAGAAGAGAGACAGATTATTCTCATATTATCTCAATTGTGAGAGTGATGACAGTTGGGAAGAGTAAAGAAAGGCAAGAAATAGGGTGAATTCTGCACGACGAACTGCAATGAGAGAGTATTTCGGAGAGAAATTAAAATCGCAGAAAGGAGACATTAGAGGGACCTGGATGGCTATTAAAAGCGTTCTCGGTAATGGTAGGGATTCAGAATCAACTGAACCGTTAGCCATAGGTGAAAGAACTGTGAGTGGGAGGCAAGAAGTGAGTGAAGAGTTTTGTAAGTTTTTACCAAAATAGGATCGCAAATAAACCAAGAGGCAAAAGATCAAAGCGGACAGCTAGATACAGAGGAGTTTGACGATGACCGCAGTCTTCATCACTCATTTCACTTTACTGAATGTAGTATGTATGACATTACCCAAGCAGTGAAATCGATCAAATCTAATGCAGCTGGTGTTGATGGCCTAAACATTAAAGCATTTAAAGTAGTTGCTGCGTATCTCTTACCTGTGATATTATATCTAGTCAATTTATATGTTCAAAAAGGTGTGTTTCCTGACGAACTAAAGCGGGCAAAACTTATACCCCTCCATAAAGGAGGCGATAAAGGAGACATTTCCAACTGGAGACCAATATCTATTCTACCGCTCTTCTCAAAAATTTATAAAAAAGTAGTGTATAAGAAAATATACGAGTACATGAATTCGCTTGGGTTTTTGTCAGATTCGCAGTTTGGTTTTAGAAAAGGTCATTCTACAATGCATGTCGTTCATCACCTTTTAGATGGTGTCAATAGTGCGTTAGAAAATAATTTGATCCCTCTAACTATTTTTATTGATTTGAAGAAGGCGTTTAATACTATGGATTTTGAAGTTTTACTGAAAAGACTGCGGAACCTTGGAATTAAAGATACAGCATTAAGTTGGTTTCGGTCTTATCTGTGTGGAAGATCAATGAAGGTGGTGATGAGTGATATATCTAGTACAGTTATGCCTATAAATTGTGATGTTCTCCAAGGATCAGTCTTGGCCCGTTACTCTTCTTGGTATATGTGGATGCCCTTCGATTTTATCTAAATAATTCAGTTTTAACCTCTTTCACCGATGATACAGCTATCACAGTATTTGCCCGGACTTCAAAAGAGGTTGTGCAAAAGCGAACCACGTCCTTAGTCGGCTTCATGATTTTACAGCTCTAAGCTCCCTTGCAGTTATAATGGTTGTAGCATAACACAGGTATTTTTTTGTAGATATCTCGGATTTTATATTGATTGTAATTTATCTTGGAAGAAGCATGGTGAAATAGTGTCGGCAAAAGCAGCTAGAGGATTGGGAGTGATGAGGAGGCTTAAAAAAGTGTTCCAGGTAGCAGTTGTCAAACTGTTATACAGTGCTATTGTGCATGCTTACATCACGTACGGTTGTTCTGTTTGGGCAAATAATTTCGTGATGAATTATAAAAGAACTCAAATAATACAAAATAAAGCACTGCGTCTCATAGGTGAATTTCAAAACTGTCAAAATAGTGCGGAGTGTTTTAGAAAGAATGATATTTTGAACATGGGCAAGTTAAGTGATTACCAGCTAACGATTATTGTTTTTCAAAGTGTAAATAAGGTAAGCCCTGAGTACTTATATGATTTTTTAAAAACTAACTCGTTTTATCACCCTTATTTTACCCGGAATTTGGAGGGTTTGACTCACGAGAGAAGAAATACAACAAGAGCAGGATTTGTTCTCAGGAACATAGGTGTCTTTGTCTGGAATGACCTTCCAGAATCAGTCAGAGTGGCAGTAAGTCTGACATCATGTAAGAGAATGGTTAAATTCCATTTTTTTAAAAGGAATGAAGTGTGATAAGAGGAAAGGGTATCTATTTGTTTAATATTTAATATTTTTTTACCCCCCCCCCCCAAGGATATTTTTTTTCTTTTTTTTTTCTTCTTTTTTTGGGTGGGGGAAAGATATGAAGAAATGATTTAGCAGATTCATGGTGGTTAGAATTGCGGCCACAGTCAGGACTCTTTTGTCTTAAGAGTGGCCGTTAATGGTAAATTGTTTGTTTAATTTATATGTTTTGGATGAAAAAAAATGTCTATGTCTGTGTCTATGTCCAATTGAGTGAGAAGAAAAACATGGCATTAGTTCCCCCCCCCCGTTATACCGCTGGCAAGAATACTTGGCCAGAATACTGGCCAAGAAACTTGACCAGAATATTTAGAAAACAAAGAAAACGAAATGTTTGACAGGAGTGAGGAAATGACAATAGAAGGGCTTTCTTTGATTTAATCGTTTGATCAAAAGTTCAAGTTGCATCCCATGTTTGTATTTGTATATTATTCTGCTTTTCTTTTTTGTGGCCAAGGCCCTGTGGTTTTTTGTGTGTCAAATATATTAATCGAAGATGTAAAGTGCAGTAGTCTATTTTTTTGTCCTACAGTACTACTTGTATATTGTGTATATATTGCACGGATACACTACTTGTATATATTGCATGGATTTGCCAGGCACCTGTCTCAAATTCGAACACATACATTTAACTTGTTATGTTGATTGTCAATATATATGTTTTGTTAGATCGGCTTGGGTGGACAAACCTGTGCTGTTGTGCATATTTAGAAACTGAGTTTTATACTGAGGGATGGTTACAAATTAGAACACCCGATTTGCAGACTAAGTGACAAATATTGGCAGTAAGACAGCTTATAAACAAAATATACACTTTTTTCTTTAGCTTTCAAACAGTTTCATGTATTATGTTCTGAATTCAATAAAAAAATCTACATTAAGAAAATCGTTTAGAAATTATTTCTTTTAGAAGCATTATTTTAGAGACGTAATATTATTTTACCCATTGAATTCATCAGCAATATAAATCAAAAGTGCAATGGTGGTAATCTGACTACTAGCCTTTTAATTTGCTAAACCTTACAATGCCATTTGTTTACACAATACGAATTCACCAGTCACTCATCTCAACTTACAATAAATATAGCTAACTTGTGACTAGAAATTTCAGTGTACAGATTGGTGTTGGGGGGGGGGGGAGAGAATAAATTAAAAAAAAATATAGAGGATATGAGAAATAGACATGTAGGGAATTAGAAGGTCAGTTTAGGGGGTATGTCTTTTGCAATTATGGAGGCCAGATTCCCTGGGCATCACTTGCCCTTCACACAAAGCACAAATATACTATAAACCCTTTATACTATATGCTATAACTTATACAACATATACTCTGCACCCTCTCTTAAATAGCCTCAAACAAAATGGTAAAGCTGTGAGACTCTGATTCATTTTCAGCCACATTCGGTTAAAAGTTAACTCCAAAGTTGATAATGCAGCTATCCACGTCTATTCCCTTTCATGCGTCTGGCGCAGAGTCGTTCACTTCAGGGTAACTCTTTCCCTGAGACTGAGACTGAGACTGCTGAGAAGTGTATCCGACAACACCAAGAGATTAACTGTTTACCTTTCAGACAAGGAATGAAACCATCCTTTGCAACGAATAAGACACTAAATCACAAGTTGCCCATAGTCCTTTTATTTACAGATATTCCACAAGACTATGAGACATTATACCATCCTCCGATAAAAGGCAGTGCTCGAGATATATAATACAAAAATATGACAGTGCTTCTCTACTGCTACAGCCAACACTTAAAATTCAGACTCTCCCAATAGAAGCCCTAGAACTTGCGTGCCTAGAATCAGGTCTGAAAAATAAATTATTTAGCTGTTTTTGAATTTCTATGATTTTCTAGTGCTTTGCCATACTTTTAATTGAATCCTCGTTGCCGTACGTTAGAATTATATTGACAAAATTATTTCTCAGCACCATCAAAAAGTAATTATGAGTGTAAATTAATATAAAGAAAAGTAAGATACCAAAAGGGTTTTATTTCTCCCTCCTCAATGGACCCTGGAGATGGAAGTTAGTAAAATAGTCTTATCCCAATATAATGTATCAGAGTTATTATAGTTATATATACATATGTATCAGAGTTAAATATTCATCCCTATATTTAGAAGAAAATCAGATAAGGACTAAAAAGACCAACACCCGAAGGCCTCGATTTCAAAGAAGAAGAAAAAGATGTGAAGCCAGCAGAAAATGGGGCATGTTAGCAAGAACACTGCAAGTTTTTACAAAAAGGTTTAGAGTATCAAAAACTAACAAAAAAAAATTAGCTATCATGTCCTAGATCGATTTTCAGAAAACATGAAACTCGACAAGACTAATTCACCAGTATATTAATGGGCCCTCGTCAGGATATCCTGACTCTATATAAGTTTTCATAAAGCCAATACAAGAAATTAATCATAAATATCAATCAATAAATATTTGAATTGTGGGGAACGGCCAGAAAGATACTGTTACTCCTCTTTTGCTGTCCAAGTAAGACAACCTAATTAAGTTACGTCTGGTGTGGCTATGTTCATAACCGACCAAATTGTCTTTATTCTCAGGCCACTCCAAATCCCTTAAGCTTTGGGCTCGAGAGTGGGAGAAAACCCAGCGGTATTACCGATTGGCCTTCGGGTATTTAAAAGCTGCGTCTGAGCGCTGATCTGGATTCTCCAAAATATATTTTTGCTCGTAGAAGATACCTGAACAATACAAGGTTTACACCCTATAACAATCTTTCTTTGGTATAGCGTCATTTTGGCCAGGGGTAAAACCATGTCTTTAAATGCATTTGGAGAGGGGAAAATTTAAATTATGTAAGAACAATTATCTCCTAACTAGGATCGGGTAACCAATACCCTTCTCCTATGATTAATCGGTGCAAGCACGCCGTAAGGATCACAGCCTAAAAGCATAAAAAAAGAGAAAACATCAGTTTCAAAATCTGCGGAAAATTTTTTAGTCTTTCTTCTCTGGCCAATATCCCTGCTGCTACAGAGCAGTTTTTCTACAAGCTCTACTGGCATGCCATTAGCTTGGCCCAAGAATTAATACCAACAAGCATATCTGTAGAACAATTGGAGCCATAGGCCTTATACCCATCTCAACCAGGATTGAGATTTGAAGAAGGAAATCAGCGAGATTAAATAAAAATAAAATTCGCGCTGACACATTGATTAGGTTCTTGAGCCCAGCCTTAAAGGAACTAAAATATGTATCAGCCTACAAATGAAGTGGAAAGACCAAAAAGGGGCAACAACCTACTGGGTTTTGGGTCAACAGTTTATCAGAGCCTTACAGCAAAATAAAATATGGAATTGGCTCTTCCTCTCAAATTTACATTTAAGAGACGTGAAAACAGGGTTCTGGCCCATAGGACTACACCAGGCGTTAAGAGGGACTGGTTCAACTAGAATTTTGACCCCTGACGATTGAAACAAATCTAAATTTGAGTCAAAACAAGACTTTCCCCATGAAATTCTGATAATTACTCTTGGTAAAAATACAATGGCAACGAATGGGGCTCAGGGAAATAGTATAAAGTTCCATGGGAAACATGAATAAATTTCTTCTGGAGCCCAATCCATGGCTTAGTCTTGGGGGGGGGGGAATAAATTTCGATACCAGTACATAGAATAAATGTGATATAAGGCTAGGTTTGGTGAGAATAAGCAATGACTGGTAATGGAAGAGAGTGTTTCCTAGGGACCATAGTTTGAAAAGGTTATCCCTCAGAAAAGGGATCAAAACTGGATCAATAGATGTTCATTGAGAGAACTTAATACTATTTCTGACCTTCTGAAGGGGTTTCTCCCCAACGGGTTCTTCGCAAATAGATCTCCTCAACAAATGGGCACCCATAAGCTGAACTTGAAGGGGTGGGGGGCTTACCTGGTCTAGTCGACACTTCCAATGCTGTATAATAGAAACTTCAAAACAAAATATAAAAATATATGGCAGCATCGTTCAGCCAGGGGGAGTGGAGTCCCCCATTATGGGTGCCCATGCCTCTCCATCATTTGAAAACGAAAAACCCCTTAGAATTTAAAGAGCAGATCTCAGACTCTTTACCAGGCTTTCCCAATCCAAACGGTGGTATGTCCAATACTACCCGACTGTTACAAAATCCATTGTAGTTTATTCCTTTCGGCCTCCAAATCATCTTTGGATTGCCATAAAAAGACGAATATCTCCTCCTACCCTCTCGGCTATTTTATCCTCCCATGATTTGGGGCTAGCAAACGTAATTATCAAAATAATAATGTCTGCAATTGCAGACTAAAGCTGCAAATTACTTCTTTTTTTTTGCATCTCTTTTTTCTCTCTTACTTTTCTTCATTATCTTACTCTATCACAACTCTAAGTTTGACTCTATCACAACTCTACTTTTTAAAATAATTAAAAAAAACTTTAGCGTAAAGAAGTAAGTTAAAAAAACTTGTTTTTTTATTTAATTTTTGAACGTTTTTGAATCTATACATGTTCTGATTTTGGCTCACCGTACATGAATAATTAAAAGGAAATTTGTATATTAATTTTTTTTTTTTGCTAAATGGCTTTCTCATAGTTTTGATCGGGTGATTTTGATTATGATAAAAAAGGGGTGGGGGAGGAGGCCTATTTGCCCTTCTATTTTTGGCTACTTAAAAATGCAACTAGATTTTTTATTTTTTGCGTGAACGATTTTGTTAGTAATAAACATACGTACCTTACGAATTAATTTACGTAACGAACTTCTATATTTGTGTATTTTTACTACGTATATGAGGGGGTTTGCCCTCTTGTCAATTCCTCGTTCTTTACACTAAAGCTTGAATTTTATTCCAAAATCTTTGAGAATGACCCTCTGAATCAGAAGGCCGCAGAATAAATAGTTGAAATTGCTAAAAGTACTTTAGCGTAAAGAGCAAGGTATTGTGGAGAAGACGAACTCCCTTACAAACGTAATATTTTATGTTTGTTTTAAGTGTTAATGCTATTCATTACTTCCAGGAGAAAAAAATATTTAGTTTTTCTTTTTTTAGAACAATACTAAAAAATCCTGCGCCTCCTTCATGGAAATTCTCTTCCCTCGTGATAAATTTGTCCATGAAAAGATCCTCCCATGTAACCCCCTTCCCCGACCCACTCCAAACTCATCGCGAAAAAGTCCCCCTGAAAACGTCTGTACACTTCATAATAACCAATACTATATGTGAACAATGGTCAAAGTTTATAACTTACAGCCCCTCCCCCGGGGACTGTGGGGGATTAAGTCGCCCCTAAAGACATAATTATTAGGTTTTCGACTAGGTTGAACAGAATGGCTAACTCAAAATTTTGATCCGGTAACTTCGGAGAACAAGTGTGTTGGAGGGGGCCTAGGTGCCCTCCAACTTTTTTGGTCACTTAAAAAGGGCACTAGAACTTTTAATTTCCGTTTGAATGAGCCTTCTTGCAAAATTCTCGGACGACTGGATCGATACGATCACCCCTGGGAAAAAAATAACAAACAAATAAACTTGCATCCGTGATCTGGCTTTTGGCCAAAAATACAAAATTCCACATTTTTGGAGATATGAGCTTGAAACTTTGATAACTTGAATCTGATGGTGTGGTTTTTGTTAAGATTATATGACTTTTAGGGGTGTTTCCCCCTATTTTATAAGATAATGCAAATTTTCTCAGGCTTGTAACTTTTGGTGGGGAAGACTAACCTTGATGAAACTTATATATTTAAAATCAGCATTAAAATGTGATTCTTTTGATGTAACTATTGGTATCAAAACTTCGTTTTTTAGAGTTTCAGTTACTATTGAGCCGGGTCGCTCCTTACTACAGTTCTTTAGCACGAACTGGTTGATTATGGGTCATAGACCAAGTTGTTCTTTTCTGTGTTTCTTAGCTCTTCTGGGGGAATTTCTATTGAATTGCCTTGGAGGACCACTGTTGTAATAGGTTAACTCTCCTTGCTTGTCCTGAAATATAATCTTTTGTTCCGTGTATATCGTAAGACTCCGCAAACGGGTCTATTTTTTTGTTATTATGGGCCATATACCAAGTTGTTGTTTTCTGTGTTTTTTTTTTGCTCTACTGAAGCAATTTATATTAAAATGCCTTGGAAGACCACAGTTGTAACATGTTAATTCTCCTAGCTTGTCCTGAAATATAATCTTTTGTTCTGTGTATATTGTATAACTCCGCAAACGGGTCAATTTTTCTGTTACTATGGGCCATAGATCAAGTTGTTATTTTCTGTTTTTTTATCTCTACTGGGGCAATTTCTCTTAAAATGCCTTGGAGGACCACAGTTTTAACATATTGACTCTCCTTGCTTGTCCTGAAATACACTCTTTTGTTCTTTTTAATAGTATTCATCCTACTATTTGATCCCAGCTTTGTTGCTGCTGCATTTGGCATATCCTTTTTAATTTTTAAATAATGGACTGCTAAAGTGACCATTTTAACCTATTTTCTCATGTTGTTTTTTGTCAAGATACATTTTCAGACCGAAGGTCGTATTTTCAAAAAAATCATTAATGGCTATTTTTGGGGGATTTCCCCCAAGTTTTTCTTTTAGTTCTTTGACATCCTCTATTACGGTATAATCATCGAATTATAACCATTTCGTTTTAAATCAGTTACTATATTTTGGAATTCTTTCCAGGCTTCTGAATTTATCTTTGTTTCCTTTCTAAATTGTTGACAGGAGTGTTCTGAAGATAACTCACATCACTATACAATGACTTCTTTTAATTTTTGAAAATATCTCGCTTAATCCATAGTTGAAGCCTCAAAGTAAGTTTGTACCTTGTGATTTAGGTACCTAATGGTTACCCAATATTCTTCCAGCCAGTAATTTAATTTTGCATTTTTCTAAAAATTCAAGAGAAGAAAATATTTATCTTTGTTTTCCTTGATTGAGTGAAATCTTAAAATGCGCATTTAATCCCTTGTAGACAACTGTTGATGCGCCTAGGAATTCCTTCCACAGCTCTCATCATTTATTCGTTTTTCCACTCCCTACTCTCTCATCTGCCACCTCCTTTAGTTTACCACTTGCTAGCTAACCTGTCTTCTCTCAAAACTTGTTGGCTCTACTCCTATTCATTCATGTCTGTTAATTCTTTCTGGACTCAGTAATTCATAAATTGTGTAAATCGACATTTTTAGATTTTTGTGATCCCTACTCGATTAAGAGCTAATGCTACCTCCGCTATTTGGGTAATCTGGTTTTTTATTTTCATAACTTTTTCGTATTTGGCTCTCTAAATCCTTGCGTTGCCGATTTCTTTGACTACCAAATATCCAATGCTTATCACATATGTCACCCTCATCTTACTTATCATTTGAAGAAAGTGTTTAATTTACTTTTTCGTTTTTTCTATTTCTTTTCCCTATTTGGGTCTCGATAATCAGTGGCCTCCGAATATTCTCGGTACCCAGCTCACTTCTGGGTGAGTTATTCCCCGATTGTATTCCCAATTTTGTTCCCAATCACACTTCTTATTTAGATTTTCCGTTTCCAGAGACAATACTTTTTTTAATTTGGGGTTTAGCTTGATACCCACCTGTGTTTGTATTGGAGAAGTAGCTATCCATGAACTAGATGGCTATGCATGAAGCTACCATTTTTTCCGCATGTTCGAATTTCGCTGTTTCGTAGATTCGTCAACAGGTTACACTTTCTTTAACCTTTTTAGAGTTGTTTTGAATGAACGCAAATCTAGGGTACGTTCATCCTTTGTTGGTACCAAAGTATGTGAGTTTCCTATTAAAACTACTGTTAATGTGTAATTATCAGTGTTTGCCCTAAGCAGTTCTTCTACTCTCCAAAGAGTAGAGACGTACCTCCAAAGAGGTACGTCTGACAAGCAGAGCTTTCAGTATGTCTGACCTGACCTTTCAGCTTTTAAGCGGCCAGTACCCCTGGCCGTCTATAAAGCGGCCACAACCCTTTGGCTGTCTAAATTAGTTTAGCTTGATACCCACCTGTGTTTGCATTGGAGAAGTAGCTATCCATGAACTAGATGGCTATGCATGAAGCTACTATTTTTTGCGCATGTTCGAATTTCTCTGTTTCGCAGATTCGTCAACAGTTTACACTTTCTCTAACCTTTTTAGAGTTGTTTTGAATGAACGCAAATCTAGGGTGCGTTCATCCTTTGTTGGTACCAAAGTATGTGAGTTTCCTATTAAAACTACTGTTAATGTGTAATTATCAGTGTTTGCCCTAAGCAGTTCTTCTACTCTCCAAAGAGAGCTAGAATTTGTGATTTTTGTAGGTACGTCTGACAACCGGACCTTTCAGTACGTCTGACCTGACCTTTCACCTTTTAAGCGGCCAGTACCCCTGGCCGTCTATAAAGCGGCCAGTACCCCTGGCCGTCTATAAAGCGGCCACAACCCTTTGGCTGTCTAAATTAGTGGCCAATGCCCCCGAATGACCACACAGATACAAGCGGCCTATACCACCGGAAGACTATACAGACACAAGCGGGGCCCTCTACCTTCGAATCCCAGTCCGGACACTTTTTTTTAAACTTCTTCAATGGGTGTTAGGTAATAACGGTACATACATGGATGTTACATAGTACTTTAAGAGATTTTTTCAGGGAGGAAGGAGGGTTGATATTAAAGGTAAATTTAAGCCATATTAAGAGCTATTTTTGAGAGGCCTTAATGAAAGTGTATCATTTCTATTGCTCTATTAGACGCACCTACAAGAAAATTAAAGATAAATATTTATAAATTCGGTTATTTCTGAGAGGTACTAATCAAAATACCACGTTTCTTTGAGCATAAGCTATACATATTCACGCCACCGTGACAATAAGTAGCTGGTCAAGCCTAGCAAGCCATTCCGGGGGGGAGGGTTATTATTAGAGGTAAATGTATGCTACGTTAAGAGGGGTTTCTGATAGGTCTTAATGGAAATACCACGTTACTCTGTGCCAAGACGGTGTATATTCACGAAGTTCTAATGAAAATGCCACGTTTCTTTGAGCCAAGGCTATGATTATTCACGCTACCGTGACAATATGTAGCTGGCCCACCCTAGAAAGCCATTCGGAGGGGGGGGGGAAATTATTATTTGAGGTAAATTTATGCCACATTAAGAGTTATTTCTCAGAGGATTTAATGAAAACGCTACGTTACTTTGAGCCAATATAATGCATATTCACGCCACCGTGGACAAATGTGGTTAATCCACCCTAGACAGCTATTCCAGAGGGGGAGGCTTGTTGTAACAGAAAAGTGTCACCCAAATTAAGAGTTGTTTCTAAGAGGTCGTAATGAAATTGCAACATTCCATTAACTGGGCGTCAGAGTTCAGTCCACCACCGCCAAAAAATTCTTTCAAGACATCCCAGCTTAACTTTAAGCTGTAGAATATGTTAGTCCAACCAATTCACGTCACCATGTCACACTATGGATGGCAAATGGCACCCTCTGGCACCCTTCATAATTCCAAAGACATTTTTCCCAGATATTTTCATAATTCAAATAAGCTTTAAATCCAATGGTTTATGTTTTGCCAAGCCCCACTTAACGTGATGTGTCAATTTATCCAACTGTGCCAAACTACGATTGGCCCTCTGGCACCCTTTGGCACCCTTAATCATTCCTAAAGCATTCTATAGGGATTTTATTGTTAAAAATCATTTTTTAAATCCATTGGTTCGTGTTTTTGCAACCTAAGCCTTTTTGTTAAACTATGTCAACTCAAACCACTGTGCTAAACTATGACTGACCCTCTGGCACCCTCTGACACCACCCTACCTCAATATTTCAAGATATTTTCTTGTTAAAAACTATGATTTAAATCCAATGGCTCGTGTTTTCACAAGCAAACCCCCTGTGATGCACTATGTCAATTGACTATGCCACCCGCTGGCACTCATGTCGCTATGCTAAATTATAACTGACCCTCTGGCACCCACCGGCACCACCTCATTCTCCTAAAATATTTTCAAAATATTTTCTTGTTAAAAACTATGCTTTAAATCCAATAGTTCGTTTTTTAACAAGCCAACCCTCCGTGGTGCGCTATGTCAATTGACGTCACTATGCCACCCACTGGCATCCCCTGGCACCCCCTGATTATTCTTAAGACATTTCTCAGATATTTTCTTGTTAGGAATCAGGCTTTAAATTTAATGGTTCATGTTTTTGCAAGCCAGCCCTTCGGGATGCACCATAACACTTCATGCCACTGTTTTACACCAAGACACCCTCTTGCGTACATTATCACAACTAAAGCATTTTCAGCCATTTCCTACAAAAATAACCGTTTACAATAGAATCGATCATTTAAACTTAACAGAAAGGTCCCATTAGCGTTTTCCCGATGATTTCCGGCAATTGACGCTAGCGTGGCACAATGGCTGGCATATGACACCCTCAGGTGTGCATTGTCACATTTAAAGCATTTTACAGCAAAAAGTATATATATATATATATATATATATATATAGTCATTGTGCAATGCTAGTGTCAATTACCAGAAGTCATCGAGGAAAATTCTAATGTGAATTTTCTGTTAAGTTTAAATGAACGATTCAAGTGTAAACGGTTATTTTTGTAGGAAAATATCTAAAAATGCTTTAGTTGTGATAATGTGTGCCGGAAGGTGTCTTAGTGTGGAACAGTGGCGAGAATTGACAGAGTGCATGGTGGAGGATTGGCTTGCAAAAATATGAACCATTAGATTTAAATCATGATTCTTAACAATAAAATATCTGAAAAATGTCTTAAAAATAATCAGGGGATGCCAGAGGTTGCCAGTGGGTGGCATAGTGACGACAATTGACATAGCGCATCACGGAGGGTTGGCTTGTTAAAAAATGAACCATTGGATTTAAAGCATAGTTTTTAATAAGAAAATATCTTGAAAATGTCTTAGGAGGATGAGGTGGTGTCAGAGTGTGTCAAAGGAGTAGTCATAGTGTAGCACAGCGACGTGAGTTGACATGGCTTATCAAAAAGGGTTGGCTTGCGAAAACACAAACCATTGGACTTAAAACATAATTTTTAACAAAAATTACCTAGAGAACGCCATAAGAATGATTAAGGGTGTCAGAGGGTGTCAAGGGGGCAGTTGTAGTTCGGCACAGTTGCATGAATTGACACATCACGTTGAGTATGGCTTGCAAAAGCACGAACCGTTGGATCTAGAGCTTATTTGGATTATGAAAATATCTGGAAAAAATGTCTTTGGAATGATGAAGGGTGCCAGAGGGCACCATTTGCCATCAATAGTGTGACATGGTGACGTGAATCGCTTGGACTAACATGTTCAAGAGCTAAAAGTTAAGGTGGGATGTCTTGAAAGAATTTTTTGCCGGAGGGGAACCTCCGCCAAAAAACATCCGCCATTAACGTGTCTCAGAAATAAGAAAAGATATATATATATATATATATATATATATATATATATATATATATATATATATATATATATATATATATATATATATATATATATATAAAGATTCTGTCCTTTTAGAATATTTTAGCGAAAAAACGGTTGCCAATATCTTGTTGACAAAATGTTTACGTATTTTTATTGTCTTTCGTAATATTAAATTTTGTGTACCGGGAAGGTAAATTTGGACCGAGGAGTCAGAATCAAATGATTGAGACAATGAACATACAAAGCTGTATTGGTAGCCAAATAAAAATAAATAATGGAAACTTCTTAGTTTTGGAGTCAAGTTATATGATATAATTTCACAAAACTTTATGATAGAGACGGAAATTAGGCTTATCTTTTGAAAACCTTGAAAATCTTCTTTTTGAAAAAAAGATTCTTCTACAATACCCAGAAATTCAATGCGCGTTACCAATCTTAGAAGTTAATTCTTCTTGTGCAGTTATTTTTAATGTAGAAAGGCTTGAGAGCAAGATAGTCTCCATGAGAGGGAAAGGTGGCATAACTTTTTCAGAGCTATAAAAAACGACTATTTTCACATTTTTATGATATTCCATCATCCTACGGCAGAATTGAGACAGACAGTCATACAATAAGGATAATTTAGATAGTCGATCAGTTCTCTGAGCCAATTGTAGGCAATTGGAGACCAAATATTATCCAAAGACTTATGACCAACCATGTCCACAGGATTTACAAGCGAGTGGGCGAACGAGATTTCTTAGTAACAGCGTTTTAAATTTAAAAACGGGAAAAGATTAATTTTAAAAATTAGTTTTTTTTTTAGGGGAGTAAAGAGTGAAGTCAGTATCGAGTATATTAGTACGTGCGCATCCGTGTCAGGTGTATTGGTATAGGGTGTTTTTTTTTCAATCATGTTTTTGTGTCTTTTATATGATTTTTTATTGAAAACAGGCAAAGATTAATTTAAAAAACAATGTTTTTTTACGGAAGTAGAGAGCGAAGTTGAAACTTAAACGAACAAAAACTATTGCTTCACAGCCTATCTAATACATATAAAACTAATGCAAATAAACCAACTGTTAATATTTCCTTATGTTTGTAGGATTATTGAAAATTGTTGCTTAACTGAAAAGACACAACAATATAAAAGTTTTGATACAGTAAAAAGGTACCATTTAAGGAAACTTTTAACAGTATAAAAATAAATTATTTTAGGATTGTTGCTGAATTTTTTTCATTTTATTTGGTATCATTTCTGCGCAGTGAACTCCACAATTAAGGATTAAGGAAGTAAATAAGGCTTGTTCAGCTCCAGACAATCAGTTTGGATTTAAAGAAGGCTACAGTCGAGAACATTTGCATTATCTACTTGTCAACGTTCTGATAGATATAGAGAATAGTGGCAATTTTCCCGTTCTTACGAATCATAACTTCTCTCGTGCTTTCGATTTTGGTGTGAATTTCCATGTGCTGTATAGTGCGCAGCAGCAAAGTCTCGATCGTTCAGTTTTGCGGGTATTTAAAATTATGTATGCGAGATTATGTGATGTCGTGAAAGTACCTGCTCGTCATTGTTACGTAATGTGTAAAGCCCTAATTCGAGTTTAGAAAGGAATCCACCAAGGTGGGGGTAACTTCGCCACCATTGTAAAATAATAGTGTGGTTGCATTCCAAAAAAAGTCTAGAAACTGTTCTGTTTTTAAAGGTTTTGACCTTTCCATACTCAGTTACGATGACGACATCCTGAATTTAAGCAGAACTGTATCGTCTGTTGAGGAGAATTTTTCTGTGCTTAGTAGGGAATATGTGGAAATTTGTCTCAATTTTAATGCTTCGAAGAGTGAGGTACTTGCTTTCGGCAAATCTGTCGGTGATGTCGGATGCGTACAGTTAGGAAATCAGAGTGTTCAGTTACCTACTTTTATTAAGTATCTCGGTCTCTGGATAGGGAATAGTATAAAAATTTCAAGTGCTTTACTTATTTCTGATCTAAGTGAGAAACTTAGAAAAGCGTTTGGTGTGCTTGTTTGCTGTGAAGCTTGCTAGAGCAGGGATATTTTCGCCCATGTCTACAACGCTTTTGCGATGCCTCATGTCTTCGCACTAACTCCATTTTGGAATATGCTTATGGCTACTGAAAAAAAATACTGTTAGATTCGTATATTTTTGTTTCACGATATTTCTCTTGTGTATACCGCTATGGGCTAAAAATAAAAGACTTGTGTCAGCCTACGGGTTAACTCAGCCAATAACTTTGGCTGAGCAGCGTCACAGCCGCTATTTTTCTAGGCTTGATAGGACAAACAGCCTCCATCCTGCTATGTGTTAGTAGAAATATTTGAATCTATTCTTTTAGTACAGTTTTCTTTGTGAGTTTGTTCTTTTTTTGTCTTTCCATCTACTCGTTACTGAAATATTTTGTGTTTTTGGGCAATAAAGATATTGATTGATTGATTAACTTTGAAGAAGACTCATTCGATTGAAATTTCTAGCTCTTATTTTGAGATTAAAAAGTGATCAAAGTGCCACCAGCCCCCCCCCCCCAAACACACACGCACCGCGCCTTTTCCCAAATACATCTCGTCAATATTTTACATACCCATTTTCTGTTAAATAGTCCACAGTTTGAATAACTATGCTTATAGATTTGAAACCCCACCCCTCTCCCCCCAATCAAGGGTTGTAGGTTATACAAGCTGCTTATTGTTACTTTGATATTTTGTTTACTTTGATACCTACGGCGGTACTTTATTCGGTTTACGGGGTAACTTTGAACTTTCTTTACTTTTATATATTTCTTCTTTTACATTGTTACTTTGAAACTAGTTTCAGAGTTTTAATATGGGAAATGTCGACATACTTAAAACTCTGGCATACAAAAACGAATAGAAATTAATTTTAAGAAACTTTATATGAAAAAAATTGAAAATTTCTCCAAAGTTAATCCATTCCCCTCCCGCAGAAAATTAGCTCGTGAAAACTGTCCGTACATTCCCCAATAACAAATACTATCCGTACAAAATGGATACATTTAAAAACTGACAGCTTTTTCTCTAAAGGCTGTGGGGTGTCAAACCGTCCCTAGAGGCATTTTTATTGGACCCTCAATTATGATGAACCAAATGGCTATCTCAAAATTTCATTCAGAAGTCTCTGGGCAAAAAAAGGTGGCACGGGAAGGGAGCGAGTTGCCCTCCATTCTGTTTGGTCACTTAAAATTTTGATTTTATTTTTAATTTTATTATATATAGCCCTTTTTCGATCTTTTTGGACCCTTGGTTACATATGATTATGCCTGGGAAAGGAACAAACAACAAACAGCAAACATCCCGATCTTTAAATAACGACGAAGACTACATTGCCTTTCCATCACAAAAACAACAAACTTGGGAATGTTTGTTTTTTTAATTGTAGTATTAAAGATTCCTTTTTATTGTAAGTTTTATTTCGTTTATATGAGCAATTAGCATCATATATGAGTCATTTGAGTTACTAATGGAAATTGTTGCATTATTGAGCAAAAATAAACTTTTCTTTCAAAACAGTCACTTATATATTACTCCTTGTATTTTTGCAATAATATGCAAGAGAAAAGAAAAAAACCTTTCTGTAATTCCTAATTTACAAAAAAAGGCTCATCTTTATGATTCTTCTGAATTTGCAGTTCTGCGATAATGATTTTTTGGTTGATTATATCCAACAATTTTGTTATCATATCATCAAATTTAAGTAACAAATTGTATCCGGTATAAGAATGCTAACATAAACTAAAAAAAAAAAAAAAAAACAGAATGCTAAATTAGTTACTAAGACAGTTTTATGATACAACATAATGTATTACACAGTGAATAATAGTATATACAAGAAATAATAAAATCTGAAGTAACACCAAAATTGTACAATAATAAGCTGCAGAAACTAAATATAAAACAGGCATAAAATAACCTTAAATTTATTTGAATCACCCAGTCCACAAATTTGGGCAAATGTATCCATTCAAAAGACCACGATTAAGCCCGAATGAACTCCGACTTCTTAAATTACTGACTGAAATATATATCCCATATCGGAAACGAAGTTTGTTTAATCAATAGGGGAACGGATACGCTGATAGTATTACGTGACACTTAGGACCAGCTAAACGCCAAATAAAACTAGTCCAGAACAAATTAGCTCGGCTATTATACATTTTCCACAAGCATATACGTGGTACTTTTCTCTGGAGGATGTAGCCTCAAAAAAAGAAAAAAATTAAGTTGAATTAAATGGGAAATACAGAAACAATCCTTAGATTTCATGGAAAAACTTATGAGCCCCCTCCCTCCCCTGCGTACCAACCTGACTTCTGGCTGTTACCATACTTTTTGGTATTTCATGGCATTCCTGCAAAGATGGAACTTTGCTTTAACCTAAGGTCACTTGCTTATTTCGCATGTTTCACAAATGAAGAATGTAAGAAGATTTTATTTTGCGCTTTTAGAGACAATTTTGTCCTTTTTTTCAATGAAAAAAGAATTTATGAATTAAAATATTAAAAAAGAGCATTTTTGTAATCTGGAGTTTTTTCTTTTTGGGGGGGGGGTCTATGGAGACAAACGTCCTCCTTTACCCACTCTATTGGTGCCCCTGCCTGTTCCTCAACTCTTGCTGAGAAGCCAGAAAAGAGTACTGGCATCTATGCACAAATACACACTTAGCCAAAACGGCGAAGACCTGTCCGTTGAATCTGCACCCATGGGAATCTATAGATGATCTAAAAATAGAATTTTCGGACCTAAATAAAGAAATAAATTGGTGCCTTCTGGAATAGGTCTATAGAATAAGTATATTCTGATATATCTACCTAAAGAGTAATATGGGAAATTAAAGAACACTACCACCTACGCAACATACTCAATTTTTACTGAATCCCTTAAGCAATTTTAAATTAATACATTAACCCATTAAGCAATTGACAGAATGACAACGTACGAAATGTTGTAGTTTCATGAGGTAGCTTAAAATTTGAGTCAAAGCAAATATTCCGAACCCAACCTGGGCATCAGATATATTTTTGATGGTCAAGATGACTTTGTTTCGTTAGATCCTTATTGCATAGGGTTTATTTTTTTCTTTCTTAAGATTCGAAACAATTCTTAGACTTGGCAATGGAATGGGTTTGAGAGATCCTTTATTTCCTAAATTCTCTCTTAACTTGAAGAAAATAACATTTTAGTAAAATACAGACAATTTTTAAACACTTTAAAAAACTTTTCTTTATCCCCCCTTAAAGCTCTAAGAGAGACAGAACACCCAGCCAATCCACCAATACCTGCCTTGGATTTGAAATCCTAAAAAGAATCAGACAAAAGCAATCACAATTTAAAATTTCACAACTTCAAGATACTACTTATCCCAGATAAATCCAATTTTAGTCAATTTTTAAATTATCAAAATTTAGTCATTTGCGATGCCCAAATAACGACAACTAATGCTACTAAGGGCCAATGTTACATGGAACAGAGGGTTGGAAAATTGTTTTTCCAGAAAATACTGAATTTTATGTAATTCCTTCAAATGCTACACTTTTAGCATATTTATGACTAAGGTCCTCCTATCCCTCCTCACAGTAAAAATTTATTACTTTTACTTATTGGATAAGTAATTTCTTAAAGTTTTGAAACACTTTTCAATTTTTGTCAAAAAGAAGTCAATAGGAGAAAATGTATTAAAAGGAGAAGAAAAAATTAAACACTGACGTTTTCCATGCGCTTTAGTATCTAAACAATAATAATAACAACGTTAATAAAGTGATGAATTATTGCATTAATTAGTCCATGATATAGGTTTAACCAAATTAATGGGACTGGTGTTAAAGCTACCACGATTGGTCCTAAAAACAAAATTTTAATTGGACTTCTACTCTCCTCATATGCATACCATGTGATTTTCTTGTGGTCAACACTAATTTCTATCAGGCCTTCTTATAGACCCTCAGGTATGTTAATGATGTACCTTCTTCGATTTTAATCGTGGGCAATCAAAATATGTTACGGGGATTTTTTGTCCAAAATGTATATTTAGTGTCCACTTTGTTAAACTGATAAAAAGTTTCCAAGTTAATTTGATCCTTTTTTTACTCAGTTTTCCAAAAAAATACAGTTTTCTTTTCATAATGTGGTATATTTTCTTCTTGCCTACAAAGTACAAATTTTTCTTTTCATAATGAGGTACATTTTCTTCTTGCCTACAAACTAGTTACATGGTAGAGCTTTTGACATCAAATTCATCGTTGCAATATATTGTGTTCCTGAAAAATTATTTCTTTTAAAAAGATCTCCAGTAACGGTAAAAGAAACAAACGTTTCTCGGTTTTTCTACTCTCCTGTAAAATTTCATGTTATCTAACATAACACCTTTTGAATTGCTGTGAACGACTTGTAGTTTGTTAGTATAGTATATAGTAGCATATAATTTATATTACGGTTAGACTTATAGTTCATACTAGGTAAACCCAGGGCTGCCATGCATGGGTGGAGGGGGAACGCACCCCTCCAATGTATTTGGTCACTCGATAAAAAAAAAATGGTAAAATCATGGCACTTTGCGCCAAAGCTTTTCCGACGCGGCTAAAATTCTTTGTTCGGTTCAATAAAGACTACGAAAATACGGACAAGTCATCTACAGAAATTTCGAATTAGGTTGGTAAACGCAGCAGTTTTACCGAGACCTGTCGTAATTTTAGAGATGGTGCAACAATTTTCCTTTTGTTTATATAAACAGCATTAAAATAGTGACATCATATGTACCGAAATCTGAATCTCAGTTGATAAATACAACGGTTTTACCAACTCGTTCAGTGATTTTACGTATTATTTTCGGAGCTGACATTGTGCTATTTTTGGCAGAAACAGTCGGTAAAAATAACCAGCCAGTCGGTAAAATTTCTTACTCCCCCCCAACATTTTGGCTTGTAACGACCCTGGGTACGCCTATGAAAAGAAAAATTAATAATGAAAGTGAAGAAGGCCAGAAAAGTAAAAAAGTAAATGACAAAAAAGCATACAAAACTAGATAGGATTGCACGAGAGCGTGAATGACTAATCAATGTTAAAGCCACTTAAATAGTTAAATATTATAATTATAATATAAATATACACTGTCCTTAAAAAAGAATCCAAGGTAGCACTCTACTTGTTATTCGAGGATGAATCTGGAAATAATAGGTAACACAATTGTTATAAGGACTCCAATGCTAGTCTTGATGTCAGCGCCGTTTTCACCTCCTAAAAATAAAATAAATAATATAGTTATTGTTTTGGACTTATAAAATAATTTTTTTATACTTTCTGTGTTTCTCATGCTATCCCAGTGGGTACATACACAAAAAAGGCTTGGTTTTAGTTTGGTCTCTTTGCCAAAGATCCCCTGTTTGTAAATAGTTCCATTCATCGTAATCTTACAAAACAAGAATGAATAAGCAATAAAAAAAAAACATAATAGCTCCCTGATTTAGCTTGGAAAATATTTAGTCTGAATTTGGCTTTCATCCAAGCCCACTTCACAACCGTATTGCCGAATGAAGCGCATTTGTGTACAACTTTGAAATGGTTCATGGAGTCCGTACATTTTCAGAGTAAATTCTTATATTATAGCTTACCTTAGGCGTATGTTACCTTCTATGGATGTGCCATATTAAATCAGGCATCTGGTAAAACTTCTATCAAATGCCGAGTGGGGTGGTAGCAATGGCTTCCAAAATTGAAGTATTAATGTTTGGAAGTTTTGTTACTAATGCATTTACATATCCATTGCTTAATCCAAACAAAAGCCATTATGAAATCTATCAATATCATCCATCTAGATAAATAGAAAATAGTCTAACAAAACACTTCTTAGCTAGAAATTTTCTACATATAATGTATGGGAATACTAAAAAAAAAATTTTTCGCTCATAAAAATAAGCTTTAATAATATACAGTACTTTTGTCTTGGAAGATGCTCAAATACCTCGTAAAATATGTTCAAATTTTCCACAATGAATTGAAAATTATCTTTTATAAATGTACAAAAGAACACTGACGGAAAACAGGCTTGCAGAATAAAAAAAGACTTTTCTTATTTCAATTAATTTTTATGTACTTGCCCTAAAATTGAAATCATTATCTAATTCATCCAGGTTTCAGCAATATTTGATCTTCAGTATAACAACTTCAAAAATGCTAAATTAACATATTAAAGAACACTCACGCCATCCAAGGGGTGATTCAGCATTTTCCTCTTCCAGCCATCTCATTAATGGCTCAAAATACTCCAGAATTGGCGCAGCATCCATTTTTGTCGTTCTTCCATTTGTTAATATCCTTATTGCTTCTGGTGATGGTTTGGCTGAGCCCAAGGCCAACACAGACCTATGGGAGTGAACAAAATATTAGTTTTGCACTTTGCTAAATAAGAGGTTGATTTCTTTTGTTTTTAGGGCTCGGGTCAATAGCTTATAGTTTATTTTTATAATTTGCAATTTATAAATAATTATAGTTTATAATTTATAGGCTTTTCCTAAGAAGATTTGTATTCTTAATCATATAATATGCTTATATAACCTTAGGTTCACATACAAGAAGCTGCTGCGATAGGCAATTTTCGTCAATCGCGGCAATTGGCAATTTTCATGCCTTGTTGTTCACATAGGATTTTTGCATCGGTCAATTTTTATCCGCAAAAAATTTGAAATTAAAGCACGTTAATTTAATTAACATATTCTGTAGCACGTTAAACAATTAAGAAGATATTCTGCTTCTATCTCTTGTTGCAAGGGGGAGAAAGAGAAAGAGGAATTCGGTTATGTCTAGCTTCATAGAAGAAATTAAAACATTCGTTCTTTACCTCTGTTGTCCTGGATACCTGCTCCCATGCTTTTAGCAGCAGCACTGAGTTTTTGTGACATTTTGCTTTTCTTTCGTATATTATAGAATTAAACTGAATAGCCATTATCAGCTTCTCAATAATATTATCAGTATCTTCCATTATGTTGCTGTTGCGCGCAGAAAATTGCTATAAAAGTAGCTTCGTCACCCGATTAAAGTTGAATTTTTTCAGCTCTGCGAAGCTGCTCAACGGAGCAACTAAAATTGCTCAAACTGGCAACTAAATTGCAGCGATGGGCAATTTTTACTATTGTGTGAACATGTGTGTGAACCCAAAGTAATATGAACAATCTCAGTTGTGCAAATGCCTGCACGTTCTGTGGGCATGGTCAGTCATAAATCATTGAACAATTTTTTGGAGAGCTCCAATTGCCTTCAAATGGTTCACAGAACTGGGAGACTATTTGAATTATCCTTATTCTACGCCTATCCACCTTAGTGCTGCCCGAGGATGGATGACATACTATTTATTAACAAGCTAAATGAATCATTATTATACACTGCTGAAAAAGTAATGCCAACTTTTCCTATCATAGAGATCATTTGTCTTTGTTTTATTCTATTTATTCATGGCTCCCACTTCCACTAAGTTCATGTTAGTTCAAAAAATCAACGGACTCAAATATTGTATTTCCCTTAATGTTTTCCATTGTATATCTTGCTTCATGCAGAAATAGAGCAATTTGTTTCATTCGGAAGACCTCCGGATAGAGGTTTCAAATTCCCGAATAGAAGGGAAAGTTCGTGAAAATCTTGATAAACATGCTTACACTCTGCGATTCTTCCCGAAATTTCAGAACTGTTGGAGCCGGAACTAATTTTAACATTCATGGAATTTAATCATGATTTTTGTACGGTCTATTAAGATGGTTCCAAGGCGTGAAACCATATTAAAGTAAGCAGCTCAATGCCAGATAGGTAAAACTTTTTAAATTTTATTTTCGAATGGTAGCTTACGTCAGAACATGCAAAATCATGGCATTTTTTCAGGGTACAATCTTTGGAGAATGGACTCCAAAATAACCCAGACAGGAAAAAAAATTTGATGGGTTGTAAATATCCTCATATTCTGGGATTCTACTTTGAAAATTGTTGACGGATGGAGGGGGGATACATTTGAATCTTCTGGTACCTGAATAATACTTTATATGAGCTTTATCTAGATCACTCTATAGCGTAGTGATTCTCCTGTCTGTTTTCCGTGTAATAAGAAACGAGCAGATTCCTAGATCGTTTTTTTTTCATTTTGTTTGACTGATTTTTCAATGTTCATCTTAAGTAGGAACATGTAAAATACAGGAATTTTACGGGAGGAACAGTTTTCGGGAATGGAATTAGAACTCACCAAGACGCGAAGCTTATCAGAAAACTTAACTTGAAATATGAAAATTCTCCCCACATTGTAAGATTCAATTTAAAACAATGCTGATGGATCTATTTTCTCAAAACAATATTACTTTTATAAATATAAAATATCAAATGATATTTTTGAATAGCATTTTTTATGTACTTTTTATTTATAAGATATTGTTCATTGTTCAGTCTTTTAGAACTACCTCAAATATAGATTAGAATGATATGAAACATATATTCTGCAGTTAAATTAGCCGAAATGAAGAATTGCAACACAGACATTCTTGAAACCGTATATCGACTTTTTATAGAAAACTAACCAAATTCTATTTGATTTGAACATTGCATCTGCTTTAATGATATTTTGTTTTCATGCAAACATTAGCATATAACAATATTACAATCTTTATGTTGATAAGGATTAACCGTTAATTTAGTATGTGAGATGGCTTAACTACATGAAGCAAATTAAAAACATAATATTATAATAGTATAATATGTAAAAATATTATTAATATTGCAATAATAATCAATTATTGCATTGCGTTCAGCCCAAAGATAGCTAGAATTCAAAGGGTTTTTTTGTGATTTAAGAATATATCATGTTCAACCACTTACAAAACTCATAGGCTATATGGGATTTATATTCTAGTCTGAAGTCGAAGTGAATCATATTTTGCTTAAAATTATATCACTATGCTTAAATATTCATGTCAAAATTTGAGAATCTTAGAGATTCTCTTTTTCATTTTAGGTGTTCAAGATACATGGTGATTGAAATCCATGGCACAATGTTTTCTATGAGTTACTGACAGAACGGTCCCAGAGAAGTTATGCAGAAAGCCTTTCCTTGATGCATCTCCAAAGAAAAAAAAAGTTACGACCTACAAAATTCTTAAGTCTTAGATGACCACTTAAAATGAGTCTAGAGACCGACCACAAGGCCTCTCTAGGTATCTTTCAGTCGATATAAAAATAGGTACGATCTGTGACACTGTTCTATCTTGCTGGAATCGGGACCGTGTTATTAGTGATCATAACTAGTACTCCCAAATAAGTCTCACATGGTATGCCAAGAGACTAAACCCACATGCTCACAAGAAGTCTTTTGCATTACCGTATTAAATTCAACCCGTATCAAATAGCTTATCTTTATGGGCCATAAAAATGGCTTGGATTGTTTTTTACTGAATATATAGAGATTCCCCACTGTCTCCTACTACCAAAGTGTTAAATCTTGTCGAGGTGTCTTTCATATTCCAACTGAAGTATTAAATCATCCTTGGTTTCTTCGAACAAGCCTGTCTTGTATTAAAGTTTGGAGGTTTATTTTAATTAGAGGTCTTAGAGATTTTAACTCTTTAAACTAGAGGTTTATTTGACACCTGTCTCTACTCATAGTCATTGTTTCTACCATGTGACATGAAATGCTGGAAAGTAGGGATTGAAAGAGGGCTGCAATTCCTAGGGATTTTCTCCTAGATTTTTGGATTTTTGAACTAAGCTTTGTATCTTGGAAAAAGAATTTGTTCTGGATCTGTTAAACTATCCTCGAAAAATGTATTAAGTGTATACATAATGATCTATACACAAGTTTATGTCTATACATTGTAATGTATAAATCATTATTATTTAGGACTTTGGAATTTTTTTTCAAACCAATAGGATTTTATCAATTGATCTTAGGGGTCTTGTTAAATTTTAAACAGCAGCATTGGAGCAGACGAGTAGGATGTCACAAAAAGAATCGGGACTTATTTTTTGAGATTTTAACTTAAAGTTACCATGAATTAATGTTATTAAAGTTGCATATCAGTAATTAAAAAAAAATACTTACGAAAGGAGCCTCCCAGCTTCTTTTGACTTATAGATGTCGCATTTGTAAAGTGGGCCTTCATAACCTGCTGCATCGCACATGGCCTGATGAAGTTGAAATTGCAAGACAAAGCTAACAAAGTACCTATGAAGAAAAATAAAATCGATATATCTGAAACTCTCACGAATACAATGTTAAAATAACTGTATATAAGGGTGGGGGGGTCCGTTACTAAGATAGCTCTGGAGGACCCCGACCCTTTTTCAAAAACATTGAAAAGTTGTATTCTAAAATCCAAATTGTTCTTCATTTTTGGCCATTCAAAGGTAAAACCCTACAATGGGAAAGCTCCTCTGTCTAAGTTTCAAATTGATTCTATATATATACAGGTATATTCCACAAGTGGACAACAGTGGTGAATTTAGAAAGCAATAAGGTATCAATGCAAAAGCAAAAATAACAGTAGTTTATATATGCGGTCTGTTAAAGATGTACTGTGAATTTTCCGTTTTTTCAAAAAATATTAAATTATTAATGAATATCTATTTTACACCCCTCACACTAATCCCGACCGGATATTATACACTTATGCCAACGTTTAAAGCACATAATGAAAATGTGATCGTCTTCAGCTGTGCCTTCGATGTCATCTTTATTTCATTTACCGTAGCGTGACGTCACATTTTCACGTGCCACAGAAAAAGTCACATTGTGCCAGATCTAAGACATACAGTGGCTGTGGTTACCGTACTTCGTTGTGTGGTTACCGAAAAAGTGTGATGGCATTATTAGTGTGTTTTTTTGCCAAACCTTCACATACAGGCAAGGACATGTTACCAAGGGCATGGCGCAAAAGCAAATTTTTTTTATTCCGAAAATATTTATGCTTCTGGCATATTTCTTCACAGAACGTGCACACAACCTACTGTTAATATTTCTTTTTGATAGCCCTGCCCTATTGAAGAATAATGGTAACAAAACTTGTCACATTTAGGCAAACATGGAGCAACTATTTGGTCTTGGCTCGTGTGACAGCTCCTGTTGGGATGATTGAGCTCCAATGTTTACTTCATAACCATAAACCCATGTTTTGTCCTCAGTTATTGCCCCTTGGAGAATATTTTGGTCGTCGTGGAAAAAATTGAACAACTTCGTATCAATGTTGATGTGATGCTGTTTGTAGTCAAAATTGAACACTGTGGCATATATCTCATGCTCAAATCATTGATGAAATTGCGCGGCACTTGCCTATTGTTGTCTTTAAATCCTCAAAAACTTTTCTAATCGTGATTCAATGACTGGCCAGTACTATTTTCTTCACTTCATCAATGTATTTGTCTGTTGTTGACGTCGTCAGGTATTTAACCTACTCTTCGCTGTTCATATCTTCTTAACCCTCTGAGAGGATTTTGTGCCATCAATAGATATCGCATCAGTCCAAGGTAGGTTTCTTTGATTAATTTTTTGGAATGGACAAAAATCGAAGATGTGCCAAAATACTTACTAAAAAAGTAGCTGCCACAAGTTAACGAAGTGGTCAAAAATGCCGACATAAATGAAATACATGAGCACCGGCATGACGCCACCAAAAAACTGTAAATTGAATATATTTAATTCATGGACATTTAAAATTCAATATACTTTTTGAACACAACTCGTATAGTCCTATTTTTATCTAAATGATAAAATCCTGTTTCCAATTGAATCAAATAGCCGTATTTCCTATTTTCATTCCTGTCATGAGTTAAATTTTTTAGAGTTTGTAAAGGAGAAAATCACTATTTCTCAAAGTTTGGATCACACTAGGCTGTAGATGGTTGCAGAAATATTTAACAAATCTCCAAAAAATAGTTAAAATGGAAATATTTGTTGCTCACAAAAAGTTTATAACCTGCAGAAATCTGGTCCATCAAATGGCAGACTTTTTGGAAATGGCTGGTGATCAAATTACCTTTTATTTTATAATTCAATACGACTTTCAAAGGATTCGTTTTAAAACGTCCACTTGAGCTGAATGACAGACATTTATTTTTTCTGAATGAGCTCTAGCCATCTAAAAAAGATGCGTTATTTCCAGTGAAAGTGACATGTTTGCTAAATTCAACGAATTCAATTTAAATTTACAAGGCCTTGTTTAAATATTTTCCAAGTATCAGAAAAGTTCCGTCGATAATAAAAAATATTTTTGGGAAATTTTGGAAATTTCCCCTGTGGAAATTTTAAAAGGAAATTTTAAGTCTTTAGGAACATTAAATAATTTTATTGTAATCCATGTAACTATGGTAGAAGTGACCAAACTATGCTTAAAATAAATTAAAAATAAAAATAAATTAATTAATTAAAAATTAATTAAAAATAAATTGGCAGTGTAATTAAATTTCCCGGCTGCACGAATTTGAGTGAAGTGTTTGAAAATCCACCACAGATCCATTTTATACTTCAAAACAAGTTTTAAAAATTTACCGCTTTTTCTATTAGTGATATAAGAGTCTTACCTAATATATGGAATATTTGAAGGAACATGGTACTTTGCACCAGCGTCAAAGTTTTCCTCTGTACGATTCACTGGTGGTGATATGCCTTGGTATTTGATCCGATAGTCCCACCAAGCCTCATTAAGTCTCTCAGGTGAAATATCTCCGCTAAACACCTTCCAGCGCCACTAGAAATAAAACTTAAAGGTTATTGGCAATAAACAGGAAGGAATGTGTTGAAGACTCTTTTTAGTACTGCTTTTTAGGAGAACCCTGACAAAGTCAGTTGTATCTGGTGTTTGTGATGGGATTAGGTTAAAATCCAACCCAAAAATATGAAAAAAGATTATAAGAATACACAGCTTTAATTATTTATAAGATATTCAGGAATATTCTCGTTTTTAGGAATAATCTCGTATCAGTGTTAGGAATTATGTCAGTCTTGAGGTATTTCATGGTTTTGCAGAGAAAATAAATCATTTCACAATTAAAGTACCCGCAATGCTGGTATTGTAGTCACTGAGTACAGAAGTGGAACTTGAGTAGGTTTTCTGTTGGATATCTATGTCCTATGATTTGGAATTCTTTTCCAGGGAGCATTCGATGGAGCACCTTGGTTTATTCAATAGTAAAATGAAAAACTTTCTTCTGGACTTCGGTTCATAGATTATTTTTGTTTTTTATTTTTATTTTCTCTTGTTTTGTTTATAACTATTTTCATTTTTTGTTGTATGTTCTCTTATTGTCATGATTAGATATTGGTCATAATTTGGTTGTTTCGTTTCATTTTTGTTTGTTTTGTTCTTTTGTTAAGAGCTTTGTCTGTAAAGTGTTTGCTATATATGTGGTCATCCAGTATCAGGTGGTCTTATGTCTTGCTCTAGGCAGCCATTGGGATTAGTGCTATGTGTTTTTTAGTTCTGTAATTAAACAATTTAAACTTGAACTAGTTGAAGTAATGACAAAAAGCTAGAAAATTCTTTTCTCCATTGTTAAACTCTCTCTCCCTAAATCATTTGAACCCCCTCACCCATTAATGAGACTTCTAGTTGTGGTTTTACCTATTGATAAAATCTTTTTTTTCGACATTTTTCAACTTAGTAGGCATAATCGAATTGAAATACTTAATAAAAGAAATTTTTGATAGTGGCCCAATAATTCAGTGTCAATAAGTCTGTTCGTAAATTCAGCTGATGTGTTCAAAATTCATTCAAAAGATTATTTAGAAGGTCTAAATATAAGAGAAAAGAAAATAAATATTTACCTTGTCAAGCAAATAGCCAAATGGCATGAAAGCAATTTTCTCCATACCCATCGTGAATAAAAAGTTCATATCGTTCTCTAAAAATAAAAATTAATAATTAAACTAAATGTTCTGATAATCATTGTTAATCATCTATTAGTTTAACATTTTAAGACAAAAAGGTAAGAGAAGCTAAAAAAAATGTAAAGCTGATTTGCCCAATGGGAAATTTTTTAATGCAACTCAGATAGTCAAGATAAGAAATTGATAGAGTCAAAAACAAAAAAAAAACAAAAATACCAGGTAGTATTACCATGTTTGAGTATCAAAATCTTTCAGTTAATATAACTCTAACAAGAGCTGAAACTCACTGATCTTGTTAAACGCTTTTATTTAGCTAAATCTGCTTAGCTTTAAGACCATATATTCAAGATCACATGCTTTTTCAAAGCCAATGAAGCAGCTATTAGTTATTTTGAAGGAGAGGCAGGCGTGGTCTTACTATACAATCACAGAATCGATAATTTTTCATGTGAATTGTTAGTATGAATTCCGAAGATGAAAAATAATTACGAGACATGACAAAGATTAAATAAATCAATACAAAAGCATTAACAATAACTTTAAAAATCCTTTTATCTTCAAAGAACTAAAAGTGAGTGTGGAGCGGTCATGATATAATCATGTCCTTTTCTAATTAAGAAATGTGTCATAATTATTCTCTGCTTTCATTCATTTTTAGTGTATTCAGGGAAATGGGTCTTTTAAAGCGTTCTTTAATATCTTTATCCTTATTCTTTCACGAGTAATCTCTGGAGATCATTCGTTTTTTGCTATCCGTTGAGATTGTAAGCTTATCACACAAATTATAATGTCTATTGTCTTGTCTTAGACTAATTCCACTGCTAGGAAGCAAATGTCAAGGGTTAGAGCTCCAAAAGTCTATTAGCTTCTGGGGCTGACTAGAGCTGAAAAGGCTGGGGCCTTGTCTCAAGGAAAATTATTGCTTTGAAAGTCTGCGTAAATTAGCTGATTTGTTGCTCAGTATATTATAACTAGATGTTATTACCAAGGTGATTAACTTACCATAATCGTCTTCTTCTTTATTGAGTAATCCCACTTGCCTCAGGTGGCTTGGTGTGATAACAGATAATGAAATAGCATCACCAACAGCCTCATGAAAACCTGAAGGATCGAAATATTTCTTTATCAAAACCAATATTTGTATAAATAAAAAAAAAAGCAGTGGCGAAAGAACAAAGAATGGTCGGGGTACAGAGTGTTTTTCTGAAATTTAAAAAATTTGTAGGAAAATATAACTTCCAATCAAAATTCTCGGACTAGCTGACACGGTAGTGCTAGTCATTTAGTACGGTTTTGAAATGCGGGCATTTTCTAATAGTTTAGGAATTATTGTCAAGAGACACCATCTGGGGAATTCTTCTTATTCGGATGTGAAAAACGTTAACTTAAAAAAATTCCTTAATCGCTGTCTTTGGATTCTCCAACTCTTTTGTTCACAGCTGAAAAAAAATACTTTTAAATAAAAATCACAAACTTAGATAATTCTGTATGACAAAAATGTAAAAATAATACATTTTAAAGTCTAGGACAATGACTAAATTAAGTTAAAAAATCTGAACAATACTGTCCAGACAAACTTTCCAGTTAATATGGTTTGATTTAGGTACACTGTACTATAACAAAAGAAATGTTACAATGATTAAGTCATATTTTAAATATGCAGTATGATATGCTGCTATTTTGCTAGTTTTTGTATCTTGCCTTTTATTCATGAACATTTAGGGGGGGGGGACATATTATCTTTTATCTTGTTGAGGGCACAGTTTTCGTTTTTTCCTTTTCTTCAACAAGAATGCCAAAAAAGGAATTTTCCCTGAAAATACTCCAAAAAAGGTATTGTAAAAATTTAGGGGGGGTCCATGAGACACATGCTTTTCCTTTCAGTGGCACATACCATTGAAAGTAAGATCCTGAGATTCTCAAGTGGAATGGAGGAAAGACATTTCGAAGGATTAATAGCGATTGGGAGCTTCGTGTGAATAGGTTGAAACGGAGGAGCATGCAATCCCTTGTGACCTCATGCAGTTTGGTTACGAAACGAGCTGTCAGTAGTACTTATGAGAAATGTGTGCATTTGCCTTTCCTGTATAATAAATAAGAATAAGTAACATTAAACTAATTATCGAATTTGAGCATAAGGTAGGATTTAATATCCAATCGATAAGCTTCAACGAGCTAATTAGGTTTTAAATTATGTTTTAAAACTTTATTATCTTTTTGCAAAATTAAATAGCCTCACTAGTTATGTTTGGAGGCTGAAAAAATGTATAACCTAAATCCTTCTAATAAACACTCAAGCCACAAAAGAAACAAAACTCGGAATTTATAGAACTAGATAAAAACCGTTTTTCAAAGTAATCTCAAAGTCTAAAATAGAACGAACTGGATTTAACTCCGGCTAGAGAGTACTCCGGGTAAATTTTTGAACGTACCTGGATTTGCACCCTCTCTGAAAACCAAGGGCTGATCTACATACTGCAGGTAGTACTGTATATGACCCATCTCATGGTGCGCGGTTACGAAATCTTCCATTGTTACTTCTGTGCATTGCTTTATTCTGTAAAAAAAATATTATTAATTTATCAAACGACATTTCGTAATTTTGGAAACAACCGAGCATAGTTACAGATAGAAATAATTTCAAGTACTGTTTTAAAATTTTATATTCTAGAAATAAAGTTAAATTATTTAAAATACCAAGTACACTAACATTAATAGAGGCTCACTAGTCCCATTGAGTCTATACGACATACATTGAAGGGGTGAAAAATATTAATCCAAAATTAAATAATTAAGACAAATGAAGGCCTTGGAGTAAATTAGCTAATCCGAAGGAAATGAACACTTTATAATTTGAACTGTTTTTCTATATATTTCAATCAGGTCTAGTTTTATTTTTTGTAAATTTTAATCTTTTTTTATTTTATAAAGTTTGAACTAGGACCACATTCTTATAGATATCACATTAAGGCTGACTTTCTTCTATCATGATTCAAACAAAGACTTTTTCGAAGAAAAGTAAACATGAGCAGAGCCATAGAACATTAAACCGTGGGTGAGCGGATATAAATTCAAATAGTAATTCAAACTTAAAAAGAAAAGAAATCATATTCATTGAGAAAACGAGGCCAAAAACGGACAAAAATTACAATGACTAAATCCGGTCAATCTTAAAACAAACATAAATTAACAGAGACATGACTCCTAAGCCTTCAAAACTCCAGAGCGTCATTCACACTTTACTGAAAAAAACTTCTATTTTCGGTAGTGTGTTTTATTTGTCGTAACATTGACAACAAAACAGCTTGAGAACAAGACAATGTCTCAAGATTACTTGAGGTTTACAGATTAGAGTGGTTCTGCTTGCCCCCTTCCCCCTTCCCCCTTCTATCAAAATCTCTAACAGCTTGAATGTCACTGGTACATTAATGAAACTAGAGTGTTTAATACATTTTGACATATATTCCTGGAAGTCTCTGCCATTCACATTTTTGATATTGTAAAAGCAAAATTTTCTTGATATTTTTTTTTGTTTATAGAGCCAAAATGACGCTTTGGCCCTTGGGAGGCATAGGGAGCATTAGCCCTACTCTTGTCTGTGGAAATCTCTGTTCATTTTAAATTTGACTTGATTGTAATAATTGTTTGTTTTACGTCCCATTTTTTTCATTGACAGTTATTTCGGTTGGTTTTAACTTAGAATTGCATAAAAAAAAGTTTTTTCAACTTAAAATAAGGAGCAACACTAAAACTTAAAACGAACAGAAATAATTACGTATTTGAGGTGTTTTGCTCCTCCTTAACACCTTGCTCTTTACTCTGAAGTTTTTGTGCTTTAAAAAAAAACCTATTATTTTTTTTAATTAAACGAACCTTGTGTATCAGGAATCGTTCTTAAAGAATTGGGAAAAAATTCAAACTTAAGCATAAAGAGTTAGGTGTTGAGGAGGAGTAATCTCCTCATGTACGTAATAATGTCTGTTCGTTTTAAGTTTTAATGTTGCTCCTGGCTTTCAGTTGAAAAAACTTTTTATTATTTAATTTCTGATCGTTTTCTAAGTAATGCCAGGTAATCTGGCTCCACCTCCTGGGAAAAATCCCTCTTCCCGTGGATATATTCTATGGACCATTCGATTCTGGTAAAAATCTACCTGGGGCAAATACGCTTAACACCTGCACGCGTAAAATTGAGTCGGCAAAGGGAGAGTCAGACATAAGAAGAATTTCTTATAGGAATTCTGGCAAATTCCCCCAGTGTAAAATTTCCCATAAGAGTTCATCCCATGGATACATCCCTCCCCATTAAATTCTCCCGAAGAAAAACAGCAGAAAATTTGCGCCCCCCCCCCTACCCTAAAAATGTATAAATTCTTCCCAATAACAAGTCTTATAAGTAAACAATGTTCAAATTTTATTACTATATGACCTTTTTCCCTGGAGCTGTGGGGGGTCATGATATTTCCAAACGCATTGTTATTTGGCCTTTCAACTGTGTTGAACAAAATAAATATTTCAAAGTGTTGATCCGACAATTTTGAGAAAAAGGGGTATGGGAGGGGCCCTAATTGCCCTCTAATGTTTTTGTTCACTTAAAAAGGGCATTAGAACGTTTAATTTCTGTGCGAATGGCCCTCTCTCGATATTCTAGTACCTCTGGGTCGATACAATACCTCCTTGAAAAAAAATAACAACAAAAAACAAAGAAACAAATAAACAGGCATACGTGATCTTTCTTCTGGCAAAAAAATACAAAATTTCACATTTTTACAGATATAAGTTTAAAACCTCTACAATAGGGTTTCTCTGATACGTTAAATCTGATGGCATAGTTTTCGTTAAGATTCTATGACTATTAGGGGGTGTTTTCCCCCTTTCTCTCAGGCCCGTAGGCTTTGATGGTTTGGGCTAATCTTAATTAAACTTATATATTTGAAATCAGCGTAATAAGTCAATTCTTTCGATATATCTATTGGTATTAAAATTCTACATTTTAGAGTGTCGGTTACTATTGAGCCGGGTCACTCCTTACTTACAGTTTGTTACCACGAACTGTTTGACTATTATTTGACGTTATTTCTGCTCGTCTGTGATTTCATCCCTCTTTACTTTTCTTTGACAAAAGCTTCTTTTTTCGAAGAAGTTGCTTTTTAGTAAATTTCCATTTGTTTTTAATTAACACCATTTTTTATTGGTTAATAAAATAAATGTAATCTTCAGGCTGAAAAATTGAGATTTTGGTTTTCTAATTACATTTTTTTGGACGAAACTTTGCAAAAAAACATTAAAAGTATTTTTACCACGTAATTTTTAATGGATAAGGAGGGGAAACATTATTCAAACAAATGCATTGAAAATCTGCAGGATCTTTACCTTGTATAGGGCCGAAGCCATTCTAAACTCGATCTTTCAACCTTGAATATAGACGAATATTCGTCAACCGTTTTACCATAACCATCCTATGGTATTATTCATTTTTTTTCAAGCTCACTTGGTCAAAAGATTCTCATTCGTTATTTCAAAAGTAAAGCAAAAAATGGATGAGAAGAACAAGTACAACCGGATTTATTTCCAGTTGAAGCTCCCTTGGTTTTACAACTTTAAATGAGCCGTCTTCATAGCGTGAAATTTTAAGCAGATCAGCATAAAAAAAAAAATCACACTAAGAATCAACATAACCGTCAAGCTTCAAAAACTTTTTTTCATTGGTTAGTCAATCTTGGTCCCCCAGGTCAAAACTTAAATTCTGCTTAATCCCCCGTAAAATATTTTTTTAAAATTTTAAGTTTCGTTTCTAGAGCCATTTATTCATGCCTCTAGCCATCCCCGAAACTTTGCAGATGCGCATTTTTGAATAACCTGGATGCATATAGTGTCTTTTGATTTAGTTCAACAGCCAGCTCAACATCTTCTGAAGATTTCGATGTTATACTCTAGGCAATATGTGTTATGTTGCAAATGTGCCCTCTAGATAACATGTATGTACATAGCGTCTCTTAATTTAGTGTAACATCCCTCTTAACATTCCATGAATATGAAAATTAAGGCCTTTAGCCATTCCTGAGCTTTTGGGGATACACCCAATTGACAGCCTAGAGGTAAAAAATTTCCTTTGGTCCAGTTTAACATCCCCCTCAATCTGCCCCAAAAGCTTCTGACTATCCTTAGCCATTCTGGAGATTTTCTAGACACGCTTTTTGAAATCCTGAATAAAAATAGCGTCTTTTGATTTAGTTCAATTCCCCTATAAATACGCCTGAGATATTGCAGATACGCCCTTTTGACAACATGGATGTCATCAATGACATCCTTTTGATCTGGTCCAATATCTTCTTTTACAATCTCTGACAGAAATAAACTAATACCCTTAGTTCTTCCTGAGACATTGTTGATACAATCTATTGACAGCCTAGATGCTCATAATTTTTGATTGAGTTCAACATCCCCGTCGATATGCCCTTAGTCATTCCTAAGGTATTACAGATAAACCTTTTCTAAAACATTGATTAATGTAATACTTTTTTATTTAATTCAACGTCCCCCTCAACATTTTCTGACAGTCTTAACTTCATACCTTTATCAGTTTTGAGACGTTCAAATACGTCCATTTAACAACCTGGATGCACATAATAATTTTGGTTTAGTTCATAATCCTTTCAAAGTTTCAACTTAATACCCTTTGATGTTCCTGAAATGTCTCGGATATGCCTTTTTGACCACCACGGTGTGGATTTAGTTACGATTTAGTTAATACCTTAGGAAACATCTTAGGAAACGATTTAGTTAAACATCTCCCTCAACATTTTCTGAAAATTTCAAGTTCAAAGCCTAAGCAATTTTTTGAGACGTTGCAACTATACTCTTTTCATAACCTTGATGCTCGCAGTATTTTTGATTCCTTTCATCATCACCCTCACCCTTTTCTGAAAGTTTCAGCTTAATACCTTTAGCTTTATCGGGTACCTAAGATCAAACTCACTTACCCTCATAATCAATAGTAAATCCAACATTTAAACGATGGACTGCTTGAATAATTTACAGCAGATTCTCAGATGCATATTTACTGCACCTTTCGACTATTTTCAACAAAATGGCTTTCTAACAATTTGATTAGATTTCTCTCGGGGTTAGGAGGCAAGGCTAGCTAAAAGGGCATAGTAGGGTGCTAGTTTTCCTCCAATTATTTTGGACTTTCAAAAGGGAGCTCTCAATTTCCAGTCGGAAGGGCCCACTCCGAAGTTTCTACAAACACTCCTTCGATACAAAGTGGTCTGGTCACAAGAGGCTACCTCTGAATTATTTGTTTGCTTTATTTATCTAGGATCCTAAGGCATGGTGGCTATGTGACGTCAAAATGGTTAACCAATCAGAATTCAGAGTTCAAAAAGCCATACTGTTCTTGATGGTCAAATGCATAGCTTAGCTTTAGGCTATGACTATGCATTTAACCATAAATATGCATTTAAGAGTACATTCAATATGCATCTAAAATGCATCATGGGTACATTTGTGTAATACAAGATTCATTTATCTACTACTTATGAACTCATACTCTTTTTCGAAGGGTTGGCTCTATACCAGCATCTTAAACATCTTAATACAGTTTTAACAAACTCAATAGAAGTTACAATTGGTCAACTTTTTTGGTTAAGTTTTAATATTTTTCTTAACAATTACAATTCAAAAGCTTGAATGTTTTTATGGCCATATACAGCATTTAAAATATTAATATAACCATGAATGCATTTAGGCAGAAATTAGACCACGTTAATAACTAAAACTTAATACACTGGTTGTATATCGTGACTTGTTTGAAATTGTGCCTAAATACCAATAGGCTAATTAGTTTTGAGTATTTTTCACAAGCTTCACAGATCTTAGACCTAGTCAGTATCTTTAGGTTCAACTCCATCTCTTCACAAAATTTCAATTCAGAAATTTAGATTGGTTTTAATAGTCGCTTTAAATGTTATTCTCACACTTTAAACCACCCTTTTCAATAAAACTTTAACGTTTCGAATAAAAAACTCCAAACAAACATTCAAATCTTACCTAAAATCTGCCCTATCACAAAAATCCCAAGCAGAAGCATGGCACACAACATCACGATCCTCTGGCTTCCATAACATCGATTTTTCCCAAAAGTCTTCTGATACAGATTTCATGCCCAGTGATGCGAAGAAATCATCTGCCATTTTGAATATCCTAAAAAATTATTCAGTACTTAATAGAATCTGGGACGATCGTAGTTTTATCCACGATCTCTGATTTTATTTTTTTTAGGCTTGAATGTTAGGCCAGTAGCACCGAATGTGTTTTATCCTGGAACCACAAAATATTTACTCTAGATATATGCAAGCTGTAATTTTTTCCCTATTTTTTGTGTTCTTCATTATGACTTGTCCTGGATATTTTCCCTGTTGGATTGTTTATACTTTAGAAATTTGAAACAATTGTTAAGGAAAGGTCAGTTTCATCTAATGAAATAACCAGCTTATTGCTGTCACTGATACATTCTTAAACAACCAAAGAAATTCTATGGTCTGTCAAGTCCTTCTAATGTGCAATACTGCTCAAAGAGCTACTTTTAAGAATTGGCTTTCTATGCTATGCATATGTACTGATCTGTTGCAGGAGGAAGCGATTGGGTAAATTGAAAGTTTTCAAGGCAGAGGAGAAATAAAGGAGGAGGGGTTAAAAATTTCACTTCAATCCACGCACATAAAACATACCTGGTGGTCGCCAAAGAGGTGGTTACGTCAATTGGACATTATTCCGGGATGAATACTGCTGCCGCTAACAGCTCATTGTAGCGCAAACTTAGTGCACAACTTATTCGTTGCTTGAACCCAAACTGATTTTCCCCATAAAATGCGCTCTCATTGATTGACGGAAGTAAAACATATTCAAAAATCTTGCTTAGTGTACACGTGACTGCAATGGGGCGATAAGAAGAACAAGCAGAAGCTTCTTGTTCCGCGTTTCAATATTGATGTAACAGTTCCAGAGAGGAAACTGTCAGGAACTATGGAACTAACTAAACACAATTGAAATAATAACTGCAAATGAAACATCAGTTCTTTGGAATCAGGCAAATTATTTTTAACAGAAATACCATCTATATCACATGATTTTGATCTGAGTCGCTTCACTAACTTAATGATAAAGTCATACGAACCAGGTAACACATGCCACTGTGACAGGTTACGAGGTAATCAAATTTTTAGTAACTTACTATACAACGAATGCACAGAATGATTTAACTTCGAGAAAATCTGGGAGAAGTGTGACAGCCATCAAGACGAAGAAATATTACATTGAGTATTATATTCGTCAAACTTGGAACTAACTGAAACATTTTCGAAATCTTTCTTATTCTTAAGGAAATTTTTCCCCACTAAGACGGGTTTTTCTAAGATGCTTGTTATAAGCAATATTTGTTGACTACTTACTATCAAACACTTTTCCCGAAGGAGGTCTGCCACACGTTACCCAAATTCGAAGCCAAAACTTCGCTTTGTTTCTTATAGGTTTAAGCTCTGGGTGAATATTCGACACTGGTTGCCGAGTATTAATGCGACAGCGATCAAGAGGCACTGCCACACCTTCCGCTTCCTTCAAACAAGAAATTATTTTTAAATAGTAAATATTCAAATCAAGTTTTTTATTCGGGAAAGGGGTGCTAAGTTGCAAGAGGTGGTAAGACACACGCACACTACACAAAAGGAAGCAAGCGTTATTAAATAAACGCTCCAATTTGCCTTTTCCCAATTTGATTTTTCGAACCAATTTTTTTCTTTTGGGGCATTAGCGTGAGGAACTGAAGGCAAAGAAAGTGTCAAAGAAATGGGAAGGTGGCCAGTGTCGCAGTAATCTTCGTCAACATAAACTACAAAAGAAACTATGCTTGTGCTTAATACACAATGATCAATATTTGATGTCGACCCGGTGTCATGCACGCACGCGTAACGTATATCATTTTTGACAACACGGTACGGGCTAAGGAAAATATCCAGAAATATTTCTGAACGTGGAGAAATTGCATTTAAATCATTATTCATATCCCCAAAAACAGCCAATTATAGACCGTTTGAGCTAATGTTCTTAAGTACTTCTGCAGTTGTGTGCAAGCCTTCGCATAAGCCTTCAGGGATAACACTGTATTTTTGTTACAAGCCAAATAACAGTTTACAAGCACAGTATTGCCTAGCCGGACAGCCGAAAAATGTCTATCTGAAAAATTCTGTATCGGAGATAACTGGGACAGTATTTTATTTACTATGCACGCAAGACCACCGGAAGGGCCACCACATGTACGTCAAGCACACACCGAAAAATAAAAAATGTCTTTACTTCGCTTTAGGAAATAAACGGAAGAAGAACATAACAGATGCTCCTGCACGCACACAATGTCTTTAATAGAAAGCAAATAGTCAATTGATAGTCATCTTTATCCTTGGTGCCATTTATGATATATGAAACTATAGAAACGTCCAACTCATTCATTCGAGGTTTGTGGTTTTCTTTCTGCTGTTACCAATATCACGTAGAATAGGGCATCGTAGACTATAATAAACATGGGATCCATCAAAGTTAGTGCATTTGGGCTGCATTTGACATGGCGAATCACATGTTGCCTCATGAGGAACAGGAAATTGAGAGCCTTTTGGGGAAGAACTTTCACACGCCACCTGTAGGTGGTTGGGTGAACGGCACTTGTTACAGCATCGTGAAAGATCGTGAAAAACAGATACTCGAATTGATTAATACTCAATCCAGATACCATCTTTCAAAGCATGGTCAAGTGACCTGGTATCCGTAAAAAAGAGCTTTACAGAATTCGAGTTACCGAGACGAGTAGCATCAATAATCCCAGGGACCTCCGTAAACAAAGCGAGTTCAAAATCACTTTCAATGCCTTTGACTAAACCATAGTACTTTTTGGCTTTCATTTTCACGATTGAGGAGGGTAGGACAGACTGGACCGAGACACAGTACTCCGGGGCAGCGGTTTTATCAATGGACATAATCATCTTGTCACCAAAAGGTTTAAACGACAGAATCGATTCATGACCACAAACTTGTTCCAGAGCTTGTCTGAGTTTCGTAGGATTGCTCAGATCAGACAGAACCTTGGAGATAATCACAGTGGCATGAATTTTATTGTTGCGAGACGAAGGGGATAGGAAATTGGTTTCGTAAGACACGATTTTAGAAACGTAGCTTTTAACATCTGTTCACAGCTATTTACTTTTACAGCTAGTCTTGAATATGCTACCGCTGGTACACAGGGTAATTCAGTAGGTACACGAATAACATTTCAAGGAATATCCAAATTATCATTATCACACTTACATAGCAGATAGAGAATATTTTTAACATTATTTGACGCTGCCTTGGCACCAACACGCTTTGTAGGCTGGATATCATTGTTAACTGTGTTCCCAAATTCCACCCTAGTAGAAAAAATGACTGTTCCGTCAAAACAATCAACGGCATACTTAGTTATCACCTCATCTTCGATTCCAGATTCGAAATGAGTCTGTATGAAATTTAAAACGGGCGAGTAAACCAGTTTCCTGTCACCCACCGGTCGCATGCTATCGCAGTCTGCATCAGACATAATTCGATAAAAGCTCGTAAACTCAAATTCTCGATGCTCAAAGTTTGACTATAGTCCAAAAATAAGGTTAAATGACTTATCTTTTCGAGGGGTGAAAAATCCAAGAAAATTGATTGTAGATTATTTGAGAAAATCCAAAGTACTCTTTTCACACGATTTAAAAAGGTAGATATAGCTTGCGAGGTCCACAAAATAGCCTAAAAAGTCCTTTGATCAGAAGAGGGTATCCAATTTCGTCTATAAGCCCATTTCACTGCTGCCTAAATAGACACAAGGGGGCAATATTAAACCCCCCTCTTTCTAAAAAATGTAGCTGCTATTTAACTTCAATTGGCAATATTCCTTATGATTGTAGTCAGCACACCAATAAACCGGTCAAACAAGTTAACTTGGCAAAGTAGAAGCACTGAATTAACGAATATCGAAAACTAAGTCAAGCTCAAATTTCAAACTAGATTTCAATTTATAATCCTCTTAGCTAGATAGGTTTTATCTCATTGAACTTTGAATCAATACTGATTCAGATGAGACTGATGAGGCTATGCATCAGCAAACTTGTGAAATAATAATTATGTGCAATTTTAAAATAAACCTCCTAGAGAATACAGGTTCAGTACCTGATTTTTTTTCGGCAATGCTGACGCATTGCCTCTTACCCAAGAACATGATTCCAACAAGAGTTACTGATAAGTCAGCTACTTTATTAGATAATATAGTTTCTTCTCTGGTTGCATATGAAAGCACTGTTTTGATTAATGATATTTCAGACCATTTTCCAATAATTTGAGATTTGTTGATCCCAAATAAGCAAACAAAGCTCCTGATTCCTACGGTTTCACCATTTAAACTGTCTGAAAAAAATCTTGGTCGGCTTAAAGCTAAACTCCTTCCTCAGCATTGGGATTTTATTGATGAAAGTACAAAATTAGATGTAAATTTTAATAAATTTTATGATACTATTCAACACGCCTTTATTGATACTTGTTCTAGAAATCCAAATAAAGTGCCACCAAAAAAACACCGACCACAAAACACATGGATGACAAATGGTCTTCTAAAATGCTCACAGCGGAAAGTTCACTTATGGGAGAAACGTAAGAATTGTCCTTCACCTGCTCACCCGCAACAATTTAAAGAATATAAAAACGTTTATAAGTCGCTGCTTAGAAAGTCAAAAACTACGTATTATGCTTCGAAGTTTAGCGAAACCAGGAAAGATATGAGGAAAAGTTGGGAATTAGTAATTCGGTGATTAGACCAGCATCCCGTGTTCCCAATCTTCCTACTAAACTGGTTTGGAATAAAAATACAGAGGAAGATGCGAATTTAGTAAAAAAAAAATTCTGGCTTCTTTTTTTTGCATCAGTTGGTGGGAATACAGTAGAGAGAATAGCCTCACGATCTCCTTCTGCTAGCGATGATGAGTATCTAGAATATATGGGACCTTCTTGCCTAAGGTCCATCGTCCTTGAACCTGTAACAGAGATTGAAGTTGCTAGAATTGTTTTTGGACTACATGGCTCTTCTTCGTCTGGACCTGATTATATCCCAACAAAAGCTACTAAGCACGTTCTTTCGGTAATAATTGCTCCTTTAACTAAACTTGTAAATATGTCGTTTGAGCAAACTGCTTTTCCCAAATCCCTTAGAAGAGCTAAGGTTCTAGCACTATTCAAGGGTGGTAATAGAAGTGACCCATCTAATTATCGACCGATTTCACTACTGTCTGTTTTATCAAAGGTATTTGAAAAACCAATGCAGAAACGACTTTTTAGTTTTCTGGAAGCTAAGAAATTTTTTCGTAAGCACCAATTTGGTTTCCGCTTTAAGCACACAGCAGAACAAGCTTTTGCAGTTTTATTAAATTTCATTAAAAGTGCCCTTGAATTTGGTAAAATACCTGCTGCTATTTTTCTTTATGTAAAAAAAACCCTTCGATAGTTTCACTCATTGTATTTGTCTAGGTAAGCTTTCCCATATAGGTATAAGAGTATCAGCTTTAACATGGTTTGAATATTATTGGTAATCATGGTAATCAAAGGAAAATTTTGTTTAATCCGGATATTCTACTGTCTTTTAGGGACGATTTTGGTGTGCCACTAGGTTCTGCCCTTGGGCCGACAGTGTTCTTAATCTATATTAATGATCTTTATAATTTTGTTTCTCATAAAGTTCCTAGCGTTTGTTGCAATCTGTGTTGCAGCAACAAATTCCACCATTTGAATGCTGATGAGACTAATAATAATGGCATTTTAGTGGCTTTTGCTGATGATATTAACGTCACCTGCACTGAGCGAGGCTGAGTTGGCATTGAGAGCCAAACTTGAAATTCTTATGGAAAAAATATACTTGCGGTTTGACTCCAACTTGCTTGCTCTGAATGTATTGAAATCACACTTTCTGATATTTTCGAGGACGAAACAGATATATCCATTGTTTACTGTTCATCAGACATCTAATAGACCATTATGTCGACCCCAAGAAAGATATGTGAGATTTCTTGTGGTTTTAGTGGATGAGAATCTGTCTTTCAAAAAGCTTATTGAGATGATCAGAGCAAAACTTTCACGAAATCTGGGCGGCCTTCGTAAATTAAAACACACATATCCGGGATCAATTTTATGTATACTGTATTTTTCTCTGATTCAACCCTATGCATGACTTACTGTAACACTATTCTTTGCTGCGACAAATTAAAGCAATCCAACAAAAAGCTGCTGTAATTATAAAAAAAAAACTAATTTGCATTCTCAACATGACCTTCTAACTACAGATGCTTTATATAATATGTCGTGTGCAACCCTTATTTTTAAGTTCCTCCATGGTGAGTTGCCTAGGTGCTTTGAATCTTTTTTCCGTGATTTTGAGCAAGATAAAAATTCGTATACGCTTCGAAATAGAAACCACATGCAAATTTTTCAAACGAAAACAGTCAGGTCTGATTTTAATCCTTCCGTCGCGTGTCCTAAAGCGTGGAACACACTCCCGGATAAAATCCATGGCAATCACTTGTTCGGTACTTTTAAAACTCAGCATAAGGGTTTTCTTACATCAAAATATGAAATGGATATTGAATGTATTAATTATGACATTGATTAGTTTAATTTTAAATAATTTATTATTATTAGACTTATTATTATTATTACAGGGGCTTGGATGGTAGCTGTTTTTGTCCTATGCCCTGGATGGGGTCAAAGGATCGATAGGTTTGAATATGGTGATCGATCAAAATGTGGGGATCGATCAAGGATTGGTGTCTTCTCTTGTTGCTTCAGTATTTTTGTATTATTGTGTGAGCTTAATGAAGTGAATTCTTTTGTTTATTTTTTTTAAGTTTAGTTTATTTGTTTTAAATTTATTTAGCGTCCGTACCACGGGCCATGGAGACCATTGGAATAGTGCTCTTGTAAATATTTGTTATAATAAAAAAGGAACTGAACTGAACTGAATAGGTATATTTGCTTTACACAATAGATAAGATTGTTTTAAAAATGGCAGATAAAATGAGAATTTTTTCTCTGTTTTTTACATTACAGCCACTATACACGCAATCGGCTTGTCATTTGAATCATTTGAAAAGAAATTAAAATTTACCTGCTGGGAGTATATCCTTGAGCCATCATAGCCTCAGTTACATCAATTGATTGTTTTTCAGGAAATGGTAAAGTAAGGTCAAGAATATTTGTCCAACTTTGTGCCCACATGTTTCCTATATGTAAGAAAGGGTTGAAAAAATGAATGCTAAAATTCGAGGCAACAATATTCAAACTTGTTCAAAATTTGCACTTAATTACTACAAACGCCACATTACAATGATATATTACTGATCTAGAGTACCACGGCAGTACCTCTATGTCTACCGGAGTGCGTGTAACTCGACTCCTGTTCGATTCAACCCATTTAACTTAAACCATGTTCAACTCAACCCCCATTCAACTCCCTCACCATGTTACCCAACCTCCGTTTAACTCAACCCTCCCGAAACTGAAACACACACAATTTAACCTCCATAGAAGTTAACTCACATCGAACTTTATATTATTCATCTCAAACCACACGCAACTAAACCCCCAACTCAAATCAACCTCATTAAGCCCAACCCCCCATCGGTAAATTTTCTGTGGTTGACCACATCAAGAGAAAAGTACTAGTAAAATAAAAATAGTACTATTAGATTCCTTATTTTACGTTTTTTATAAATGTAATGGCGGCTTTTCTATGAGTTGGTTCTTAAAACTTGTTATGTGGAAATCGGGAAACTTACAATTAAAACACCTCTAATACTTTTGTTATTTATAATGAGTACAACAAGGTTAAAGCTTTAGATAGGTAGCCGGCAAATACTTTCAAAAAAGACTTTGTATAGCTGTATAATTTCACTAAGTGCAGAAGCTGAAAAGACTATACAAATGCCATATAACTTAGAAGGGATGGGAGCCTGGAATAAACAGCAGGACCAGTTTTGGTCATGACCTGACCAACACTTTTATCAGTTTTACAAAACAAATCTGTTTAACATTAATTTATGCTTATCAAGACCTTGAATTTTAAATTTTTGTAGCTTTTCAGAGAATCAAACAGTTAATTCTCTTAAAAGCTGCAAAGCCGGGTTGGGAGCGACCCGGATCAATAGTAACCAAAACTTAAAAAACAGAATTTTGATATCAAGAGATACATCAAAAGAATTGTATTTTAATGCTGATTTTAAATACATAAGTTTCATCAACTTTAGTCCTTCTCATCTAAATTTACGAGCCTGAGAAAATTTGCCTTATATTCTAAAAAAGGGAAACGCCCCCAAAAAGTTATACAATTTTAATAAAAATTACACCATCAGATTCAGCATATCAGAGAACCCTACTGTAGAGGTTTAAGGCTCTTGTCTGCAAAAATGTGGAAATTTAAATTTTTTGCCTGAAGAAAGATCAAGGATAGGCTATATGCTTATTTGTTTTTTTTTGTTGTTGTTTTTTTTTCCAGGAGTGATCTTATCGACCCATTTATCCTAGAACGTTGCAAGAGGGCTCATTCAAACGGAGATTAAAAGTTCTACTGCCCTTTTTAAGTGACCAAAAAGTTGGAGGGCAACTAGGCCCCCTCCAAAGCTCATTTCTTCCCAAAGTCAACGGATAAAAATTTTGAAATAACCATTTTGTTCAGAATAGGCAAAAAAATCTAATAACTATGTCTTTGAGGACGACATAATCCCCCACAGTCCCCAGTAGATAAGCTGCAAGCTATAAGCTTTGCCCATTGTTTACATATAGTATTGGTTATTGGGAAGTATACAGACGTTTTCTGGGGAGGGGGATTTTTCTGGTGTGGGAGGGGGAGATGTCGGGGGAAGAGGGTATATGAAAGTCTCTTTCCATGGGGAATTTTTCAGGGGGAAGAGAATTTTCATGAAGGGGGCGGCAGATTTCTCAGCACTATTTAAAAAACGATCAGAAATTAAATAAAAAAAACGCAATTTTTATCAACTGAAAATAAGGAGCAACATTAATGCTTGAAACGAACAGAAAATACATGAGGGGGTTTGCCCCCTCGTCAATACCTCGATCTTTTCACTAAAGCTTGAATTTTTTTTTCAATTCTGTAAGAATGACCCCTGAATCAGAAAAGCGGTTTAATTAGAATAAATAGCACTTTTGAAAGCACCAAAAAAACTTTAGCGTAAAGAATAAGGTATTAACGAGGGGGCGAACCCCCTCATAATACTTTATAATACGTAATAATATGTGGTAATTTCTTCTCCTTTTAAGTTTTAATGTTGCTCCTTACTTTCAGTTGAAAAAACTTGTTTTTTATTTAATATTTAAATAAATCGAACCATAGAAAATAAAAAATGTTGCGCTGAAGCTACTTTATTCATAAAAGCTATTACACTTTATAAGCTACTATGTTTTTACAGCTGTGTCCATTTGAGACTTTATATGCAACACTTTTAGTAATAAATTTTCAGATACCAAGTTAAAATCAATCACTGATGCTGAAATAGGATCTGCTGAAGAGTGATGGTACTTTCGTTATCATCTGTTCTCAGTGTTGCCACCCTGGCATGGAAGAATTTACTAAATCTGAGAGGAAAAATTTACTAATTCACATCTGTTTTTACTAAATGCTCATAAAGATTTTTGGGCGTCAGGCTACCGCCGCGCGCACACTGTCAGCCATAAATATTTACTATATGGGTAATCAAAAGGATTCTAACATTCTGTACTTCCTTTTCTTCTTTTTTTAATTTTTCCTTTTTTCTCTGTCTATTTCTATTTTCTTTCGTTTCCATCCAAACAAATATACTGTTGTCGCTTGTCTTTTTTTAGATTTAAAATACAAATGTCACTGCTTGGGCTGACAACTCCTTACGTGATGCTGTCATGGCACCAATGCAGCGCTCAGAAACCTCAAATGCATCGATGCTTCTGTTGCTTTTATGCAGCTCCATAAATAACAAAGTAAATTACTATCTGAGTAGGCTGCAGTTTATTGCTACTTTTTGGTGCCTGATAGATTTTGGTGCCTGACAAAGAGAAACTGCCATCAAGACGAAACTTGTTTCGACCTTGAGATACTAGACGCTAACTGGGGTGGTATGGACCAAGTCGCTACTCTCCTATTTTCAGCTATTTTTCTCCTATTCTCCTATTTTCATTTTCTCTGCACACCATTTTTTTCGTGTGCATCATTGTAGCACCAGTTCCCTTCTTTAGTCCATTCCAAAGCTTTGACTTCACGTTCGACTAGACTGGGAACTGGCATTTTGATTCAGCATACGAATAGGGGAGACAGCGTGGTTGCAACATAAAAACGCAAAGATCATCAAACATCGATTCTCCCCTAAAATCTTTCACCAACTGCAATATTTTTCAGAACATATCAGGTTAAAAAAAAACAATTTAAAAATCGATCCACGAGTGGTACTAGTGTTCTGACTAAACCGCTCAAAGTAACGGTAGGATCGATGAACTTGAGGCTCTTGAGGGTTTCATCTTCGCTGTTGAGCCTCTTGGTGATCTGCCCGCAGAGCTCTACATAATATGACCTGCAGTTTTTTCGGAATTTTGCAAGATTCAGCAGAAAACGAGTTTAACAAATGACACCCAGTGCTTGGCCGAGATCTAGTTAACTCAGAGAAAGAACTACACTCTGGAGAGTCTGATGTTTCAAATCTTCCTCACGTACAGCCCTTTCTATCACACTAGGCTTCAAAAAACACTTCAATAGCGAGATAAATGTAGTTCTGGTGCTATTCAGAATACTGTGAACGTAAACTGTTCTGCTCCAAAACTACAAATTGAGCACATTGATCCTCTTCAGCGTGAAAAACAGAAAATATAGAAATGCTTTTTAGAAGGTTTAGTTCATAAAACGATAAATTGGCCTTGCCTTCTCCCGAGTAGCCCTACCAGTTTCAGAGTTATTAGTTTGATCACCCAGGAAAAAAGTCAAGGCACTCCACTGTTCTAAAATTCTGTAAACCTCTGCTTCAAAAGACATCCATCGTGTTTTACTGATGGACAGCAGTCTGTGTATGGCAATTTTTGTAAACTCTTGAAACTGTTATTACTCCTTAACCGGTTTTGGACTAAAGCAAATATAGTTGACTAATATAGGTCTCTAACAAAGTCTTCCACGCTTTCAGGTAAGAGTTTTGAAGCGTGAGAAGAGCGCAGTATCAAGGAGTGACTAGAACAGCCTAATTTAAACAGGTAAGGCACCTGTTCTTTAAGTATATTATAATTGTTTCTAAGACAAATTTTTGCCAATAAGTTAAAACTTATTATTTATTGCCAATAATTTCTTCTTCGTCTTAAAATTGTATGCCTTGTAGGAGCCGTGTAACAGGTATTATCACAACTTTGAAAAAAAAAAGTGTATAGATAACTCTCCAGGTAGCATTTTCTAACCTTTCAGTTCATTCTTAAGGGTCAAACACCCCTTGAAGCTACGTATTTCTGGGCATAATTCAATATGCCCAGACTGAAAACTGTGTAGATACTGAAAACTGTTGCCACTACTGACAACTCACTCCAGCACTAGGCCCCTGAGGCCGTCATAGCAGGTTACATTCTTCACTGAACCTGCTCTATTTAAAGTTTCACTCTTTACTCCGCCCATAAAATTCTGATTTCATTGAAGTCCTTCCTCAAGACCCTCTTCCTACTATTTCTTTAAAACCAGCGATTCGGTTGGTCCCACACGTTCCGCAGAAAAGCACAATCTCTGGCAATCTGCCATCCTCCATCCGTAAAATGGGTTTGGGGCATCTCATCCTTTCATTCAATTTATCACTATGTCACTAGAAATCGGGATTAAATCAATTGATTTTTTGACCTAGTTGTTTAACTTATGGTCAGTCAGACGAGGACCTAAATGATCTTCTGACAATATTTCTGCAGATATCTTCCAGGAAGCACCTGCCTTCCAGGAAGCCCTGCAATCAGCAGGTTCATTATGAATGGGAATTACTTTTAGATTGTATAAAACAGATGTTGTGTCAATTGGCACCTGGACTATAGGCTGTCTCAATTCCCAATGTATTAACCATTGTTTCAGGCACATCACAATAACAGGTCTTGTGTTTGTTTTACTTACATTTGGAGGAAAGAGCCATTAGAAAAATCAGTCAAAATTTGTCTGGAGGACTCAATAGCTTGTGGTTTCTGTCCTACCAGCAGAAAAAACACAAAAGACTTCATGGGTCAGTTCCCCCCCCCTCTAGGAGTTACCACACCAGTGGGTGCATTACTTCCTTTTTGGCTCATTTTTTCACCGCTTTTGAGCAAAAACTGACCGTTCATCCAAGTGCTTTGAACAAACCTATCATTGTATTTAAAACTGTCATTAAAATAAACTACTGACTGCAGAATTGATTCCTCAATAAAAACAAAATTTGTTGGTTGTATCCACGCACCATATTTCCAAGGCTTCACGCGGTATACTGATGCTGACGAAGAGGTGGAAGGGAGAAACACAAGCTATAGAATAAAAAATATCAATTCAGACAGAGAAAAAATTTGAGATTTTGTTCGACAGAATGAAACTTGGCGCAAATATCACTAAACATTTTTTTTCATATTTCTGGCAAATTTACTAAGAAACTTACTAAATTTCAAAATTATTCAAAAATTTACTAAATTCGACTTCGATTTACTAGATTTACTAACTCAGGTCTGTTTTTACTAAATTTAGTAAAATTTTACCAAGTTTGGAAACACAGCCTGTTCCGTCCCTACCCATTCTATTTGGAGAGGAAGGAAAAAGCTAAGCAAGGAAGAAGAGCCAAGATTGGAAAAGAAAAATAGTTAAAATAGTTAAAAAACCGTTTTGATACGGCTTTATAGAAAACACATCCCTTTTTATGCACAATTTCATAATTTTTTTTTACAGCCCGTGGTTGAGAATGGGGGTGGACACACATTACCTCTCTATAATGCTTTCACAGCTCTGGTTGAAGCGCAAGATACGCTTTGAATTTTAAAGGGAATAATCTTTAGACTTGGACGGCTACTTGACAAATGATTAAATTGTGTATTGTTTTTTTTTTGTTTAATAAAGTAATTCATTTCAATTCAATTGTAAGAGGTTGACATTTTAATGAACATATATATGGTAAAGTTGCTAGTTGCTCTTATTGCTTTTAAACAATGCTTAGTTTAGTTTAAAAATCAAATATTCTATTACCAACCAAATTACCTAGTAGAAATTTGAGACACAAAAATTGGGTATAAGCTGCAATTTACTTAAGTTAATTCATCGCGTTTCAAATAGTTCATAGCAACAAACTGTATTTAAAAAAATATCAGTATCAATATTAGCTGAAAATGTAGAAACTAGAGTTTGATTGCAATACGTATATACTTCGACAGAATCTGATATTTACGGTGTTTCTAAACATGTAAAATACATCAAGTTTAAAGCTATCAAAGTTATGGGCCTGTGAAATTTGTATAGTTTTTAAAAAAAAAGGGAAACACCCCCGAGAATGGGCAGGATCCTGATAAAAACAACGCTATCGAGTCAGTATATTATATAACCATTGAGGAGAGGAACGGAGGTTTCAGACACCTATGTGCAAAAATACTTATTCTGAAAGAGACGATCACGGTTGCATCTTTATTTGTCTGTTGTTGTTTTTTCAGGAGTGTCTGTATCGAACCAGCAGTTCTAAAAAACAAGTAGTGGGCACGTTTGGATGAAACTGAAAAGTTTTGTGGCTTTTTAGGCGACAGGCCTGCTACTTGTCGCTGTAGAGAAAACTAAACAGCCGAAACGCTATCTATAACATAAATGGCCGTTTCAGAACAGATGACGCTATAGCAATGTGATCAACCCTTCTACAAAAATATAGAAATAACGACCCTAAAATTAACTTTTGATATTTCGAATGTTCTCCCTCTTTTCAATATTTAGAGGTTGGACTTTCCAGGTATGATTGTGTTTTGTAGAGCACAGTTATGTACTAATATATTGACATCCATATTTATAGATGTTGAAAAGGAAACAAAAAATGGCAATCATAGCCTCCCTTACCATTAAGAGAGCCCTGAATCAAGCATAGTAAGAAACTGCAAGTGAAGAATACTGCTTGCTCTCATTTTTTTTTAAAGTTAAAAAGAGAATTTTAGAGAGAAAAAGGAGTTTAATATAAATCAAGCTGTGGTAAATCAAAGGTCATTGCTTGATTTGCATTAAACCCATTTTCTTCTCTTAGATTTTCTTTAGTTCCCGTAAATGAAAAAGCAGTGTGGTCTAAGAACTAGTTAAAAAGGATGCCCCATCGCAAGTCAGGGCATCAGCAAGGTTTAGGTAGAGCGCATGTTCTCTGTCTAGCTGTAAATGACCTGGAAGACACTGAAGACCAAGGGGGGGGGGGGATTTTTAATTCTATATACAATTGATGTTGCAAGAGCTTTTGACTCGTTTATATTCTTGCAGGTTTTGCTTCAGGCTCAAAAGAAAGGTGCCAGTGCTGTAGTAATTTGTCTAAGACGTATTTATGTACATAAATCTGAAAGCTAAAAGTAAAGAAGGTAGTCTGCTAATCAAATCCTTAAAAGTGTGAGCTAAGGAGCTGTTACTTCTTTTTTTGTTCAATAAATTGTATTACTGCTGCACGGGATAAGGCGAGCTGCACATTTATCCTCAAAAAAGTTGATCTCTCACTGGTTACTTTTGTTGATAATTTACTAAACTTTTCTTGCTCTTTCCAAGGATCCTCTTCGATTTTTGAGTGTCTCTAAGAAGATCATTAGCAATATTGGTATAGTATTGGTCTTTGTATAGTATCAGTATTGGTATAAGAAGAGTATTGGTTTGGGTTTTCCAACAGTCAAGTTTTTCAAACGTGTGGGTTTTCAGGTAATGACTCGGGCTAATAGTGACCAAAACTCCAAGTAACGGAGTTTTGTAAAAATAGATATATTAAAACGAATTGGCTTTTTATGCTGATTTACATCTATACAGTAAGTTTAATGTAACCCATCAAAAGCTACGAGCCTAAGAGAAGTTGGCTGATTTTAAAAAAAGGGGTAGGGTAAACACCATCAAAAAGTCAAGTAATCTTAATAAAAATCCCACCTTCACATTCAACACATTAGAACCCTACCGTATGTCTTTCAAGCTCCTATCTACATAAATGTGGATTTTTTTTTGCAGAAGAAAGATCACTGATGCGTGTTTTTTTCCTTGTTGTTTTTCTTTCGCTTTTTCTCGGGGGTGATCTTATTCAAACAATGATCCTAGAAAACAGTGAAGGAGCTCATTCCAATGGAAATCAAAAGTTTTAGTACCCCTATCATGCAACCAAAGATTAAGCGGCAACTAGCAACCCTTCCATGTCCATTTTTTCCCTAAGACATTTGATCAAAACTTTTATATAGCCATTTAATTAAGCATTGTGGAAAGGTCCAGTAACTATATATTCGGTGATGACATGATCCTCCATAGTCCCTGGGGGAAGGAATTTAAGTTACGTAATTTGCCCATTGTTTGCACAAAGCGTTTGCTATCGGAAAAAGTAGGGTACGGAAAATATTTGGGGGGAACTTTCTGCTGGGTGAGAGAATTTTCATGAGGACAATTCTCTATGGAGGGGAAAGTCTCTGGTGGAAATTTTTCAGGGTAAATTTTAAACGGAGGGAGAGATTCCCTGGTATGACTTAAAACCGGTCAGAAATTAAATTAAAAAAAGTTTAGTAAACTGAAAGTAAGGAGCAGCATTAAAAGTTAGGTTGAAAAAAGAGGCAGCCTCCATCACATACAGAATAATTTCACTTTGTTTTAAGCTCAGATGCTGTTCCGTACTTTTAATTGAAAAACTCTTTTTTCTTCATTTTAACAACACTGATAAGAAAGTTGTTTACCGTTATAAAGGAAACACATGTTCATTAAGTCTTTTTGGTCTGCAAACTATAAGTATATACAGATGTTAAGTAAGTCAATAAGTATTCATCATAAGTAGTAAGTAAGATGTTTTAATAAGAAGTCTATTTAATAAGTCTGAAATTTTTTGCTAGCAATCTTGCTTAGCTGGTTATGCCTATTTCAACGGATTTGGAAGAAATTTGAAGAATCTTGAAGGATTTGCAAACTTGGCACTGAAGAATTTTGCTTGTAAGATTTGGGCTACGTATACATTCCTGGCTTCGAACGTTTTGTATTTGAGTAGAGTATATGGATCTCAGTTGTATAATAGCCTTAAAGTTCCTAATCTACTCGCTCTTGCTCCTATCTTCTCATTGTTAAGTTACTGAAAGAGGAAGCATGTTCACTGCCTTTATTTTTTATTTGAAAAGTATTTCATAGAAAATGCAAACGCGAGCATGTAAGTATTTTCTGTAGAGAAGGTATTGACTAGCAAGTTAATCTTAGTGTTATCTTAAAGTAGTTAATCTTAAGGTAATCTTAATGAAAATTGCACCATTAGATTCAGCATATCATAGAATCTTATTGTAGAGGTTTCAAGCTCCCATCTGCAAAAATGTGGAATTTTCTTTGTTTTTTGCCAGAATAAAGAACACAGATTTGTTTTTTTGTTTGTTTTTTTCTTCCCAAGGCTGATCTTATAGACCCAGTGGGTCACTCGGTCAAAATTTTGAAGTTAAAATTCAGAAGTTGTGGATTATCGTTTTTAGTCGTTTTTCTACTAAATACAAGGATTCTTCCTATTTTTGGTCATTTCTGTTTTGCCCCGTGTTCGTAGCTGTCAAAGCTTGTTTTTCTTTCTATTGCTTCCTTTTGCTTTTCTTGCTTTTACTCTGTCTTTTCTCGGCCTGTCTATTTCTGGTTATAAATGAACTGAATTAGATACAAAAACATGAAATTCCAGAGAATGATGGTATGGTCACGCATGCGTTTTTTTTTTTTTCGTGTAAGCGTGTTCATTTGAAATTACAATGTTTCTTATCTTTTCAAATGGAAGCGAAGAACAATGTGAAAACTTCAAATACACAAGAATCTAGTGTCCTGTATATGAAAAGCCACCCTCCCCCGTATTCCTGCCTTTTACGCTGAAGTTTAACTGTTTTACCTATATTTCAAGAACGAATGCTCTAACACAGCGTAATGGTAAAAAAAGATTTTTTTGGGATCCCTTCGAGAGTGTTGTAATTTCTTGTAATTTCAAGACGGGCATTTTCTCTACACAAAATGACTTTCAGTTCAAATATTTTAACGGATAATTATTAAATAAAACACTTGCAGTCATCAACTGGTTGTATTTGTTTTTGATCAGACTACCTTCAGCAAAAATAGTTACAGGCTTGACAGAGGGTCTACGTAGCGCAGGTACCGAACTCTCAATTCTCTTCCTTCAGCTGTGGCTGCTATGCGTGGCTGGTATTATGGCGTGTGACTGCTATTCAGTAAGCATTAGCGTACAGACTGCGTGTTCGCAGGGAGGGGCTTCTCGTACTAGGGATAATTTTTGTTTGTTTTAAAGTCTTTAATGTCTGTGGTTTACTTTTATTTTATAAAAGAAAAAAAAAATCTTGAGTTGGAACAATAGAAAGACTGAGCCTTTTTTTGCCAAGTGGATTTGGAGACACGAAAACTTACCGACGGGAGCCAATGAACGGATTCAATTCATTGAATCCGTCAACTCTACTCTACTGTACTGTAAGACTTAGCTTAAACTTCAGCTGTAAAATTAAAAATGGGACCCATCAGGATTACTAATCACCAGATGATATACCGTTAAAATTCAAATAGTGGTGTCTAATAGCCTGAAGTTTTACTTACCAAGCAAATGCGCTGGAATAGGACCTTCAGGATCAATCTTGTCTTCACCATACTCTTGAACCAATTTTCTTCTAACGTAAGCATGAAGCTGATGGTAAAGTGGCCTGAGGGAATACCAAAGATTTTCAAGCTGCTCTTCAAAATCAGGAGTGTCGTATGCAGAACGCCAGTAGTCACCATGATCCTTGAAACCTAGGTTAGATATATAATAAAAGTTAAAGTGTTAAAAGAAATTGTTAAAAAGTGTTATACAATAAGGGTTAGAAATGTCAAAGACTAGGTATTGTGCCAAAAAACACAGAAAAAAGAAACAGACAAAAATACGACTTCAGAATTCCTGCCGATACACCTGATGAGTAAAGAAAACGAGTCATCAAAATCCTTAGCAAGAACTTATTCACACATTAATTAATTCAATTATGTCCTTTTTGTCCAACTTCAGGTTTTGGTATGATTAAATCTTGACTCTTTATTGTATAGAGTATTAATATGTGCATTTATAATTCTCTTATCTATTTCGTTATTTTATGCCGATTAAAGACGATTTTCCATTGTAGTAATAAAAAGGTTAATTAAAGTGTTTTATTCAAAATTAGGAGAGAAAATAAGTGTTTACAAATTACTTGGAAAAGAAAATTCGCTAAAATTTGCTCAGATTAATTCTAGCCTAAAAAAAAAGAAATATATTACCCCAAATTAAGATGTTTCCACATTTTCATACTACAGTGGAGAAAAAACATACCCCCTCCCAAGAGTCTGGCTTAGCCGCATCTATAGCTATAGGCATGTCCTATAATGTCCTATAATCCAGGCACACACGCAGGATTTTTTTTTTGTGGAGGTAATATGAAAAACAAGGGTATTTGATAATTTGGATGGTAATTTCTATAAAATTTGGGACAACAGGATTGGTGGAGGGAGGTTAGACCACAATGCTCATTCCCTCCTTTGTATATCCCCTTGTGAGACATGTTGTAAATTTGCTTGCCGCTGTAACTTGCATAGTATTTCAAGTGCTAAATTTGTATCTGTTTTTATGTTCTAAGAACATGAATTTTGATATTTTTCTGTTGGGAATTTGGGATCCATTACAATTAGAACAAAAAAACAAGATATTCAGTATCTAATTTTGTGGTCAAATAATTGTGCTATTTTTCCTGAACTTTTTACAGGCTTGTTATTGGGGTAAACATTAAGTTTTTAGACGTTCTTGCATTCAATAAGTAAATTGAGTTATTTTGCCTAACATGGAGGCACAGGAAATCTACAAACGACAAGGTTTTGCAGTAATTTTGTTTACTACAAATTCATAATCATTAATTAACTTTAAAAACAAACACCTGAAAATACACAAATGTGTTTTTCATTTAATACGTTGTCCATAATCACCCCTTGAAACTGTTTTCAGAAGGTGGCAACACTAAAAAAAAAAAAATTCTGAGGGAGAGGGGCGAAACTTCGGAATTTTGTTTTAATAGGAAGATGTCTCTTTTGCTGATTTATAGACCAAAGAAGGAAGGAAAAGGAACATTGACAGGATGAATCTAATCCCTCTCATCTGATGGATGCCAATGATGTTCCCAAGTTTTATCCCAAATCTTTTCAAAAAGTTAGCATTAATTTCTTGATGCTCAATTTTCTGCTGTAATGACTATCAAAATGGACTGTAATTTTCTGCAGAGAAAAATAAAAAATTTAGCCACATTACGTGCATTTTAGATAAATTAAAATTTTATGTATACTTAAATAGACCGTTAAAATCTGGCAATAAATCACTCTCAAGTTGTACATCGAAAGTAAAATCGAAATTAGTTAAGTTGCAACAAATAGCGCTTGACGGACATTTTGTGCTGTCCTGTATTTTATATACTGGAATTAATTTTAAAACAACACTGGTGGCAAATATTTATTAAAAAATGACAAATTAACGGCTTGACGTTAAAGACCCGAAGGAAAGTCAGTCAGATTTACCTCAGAGTAAATGTACTTTCACACTATACTGTATGACCTATCACAATAGGATAACTTAAGATTTTACATCTTGAGCAATGAACAAAATTTGAAAATAATTAAATAACTCTTTGTCAGAAAGTCTTTCACGCTTGAACAGAGCTTGAATCTCTATCAGGATTCCCCATTTTTAAATTTTTAATAGTTTGCTGATAAAAATTATGAGGGTTTTATGCATTGATTATGATGGTTCCATGGATTTTTACTATAGCCTAGTGTTGAAAAGCTTGAATTATGAAAGGTTATACTTAACGCTACGTAACTTAAGCATTTAGCCTAAAAAATTACCTGCGTATTGTTTAAGCCACTTAATGTAGACGCGTTTAGATTTTGTGTTACTATCTTTAGTAACAAATCAAATCAGTTCACGTCGGCCACCTCGTAATCTATACCAGATGAATTTGAAAATTATACACTTATTCTTAGAATGCTCACTACAGTCAAACATTCCCTTCTATTTTGGTTACAATTTTTTTTTTTCTGGTTTGGTGATGAATATTAGCCAAGCGCTATCAAAATAGTCTGAAATGGCTGTACGACAACCATTTCTTAAGCCCATAGGAGTAATAAAGGGCCTCTGTGTAAAACTTCTCGTAACTAGCAAATTGATGGATGTTAGTATTCCTCCCTTCGAGCCATATGAAACTTGAATAATTTAATTTTGACTGATGGATACACTGGCATCCACTCATTTTTTCTATCAGCTAAGCCAACCAAAAGACTCTAGACTTAAAACTCAGAAGACTCTGAACTTAAAACTTGGAACTATACTTGCGAATATTCTATACTTTAAAGACTAGAGATAGGCAAAGAGAAAAATTTTGCATGTGTTGTACACGAGTATGAAAACGAGTATGTGCTTTCGTGTGAAAGCACAAGATGGTTGGCCCCCAACCCCCCCATTGCACTTCCTGGCTGAAGGGCCATGAAACGGAGATCAGCACCGTCGGTTTGGACCTTAAAGGTCTAGTGCCGTCTAACTTACTTTTTTTTTTACTTTACTTACATCCATACTCTTCAAATATCTAACAACTTTAAATAACTAAATCAAATACCTAAAATCAAATACCTAACAACTTTATTGTTCTTAGGTATTTGATTTTAATTCTTGTAATTTTTGGTCTTTTATTGAATTTTATTTATCTTTCATTTTTCGCCTGTTTTTTTTATCCGTTTTTGATTGGTTTTGTTGTTTTTCTGCGTTTGTTTTTTCGTTTTTTCTTCAGCATTTTCCTTGATCATATTATTTTGTTTGCGCTGAGGAAGAGAGGCGGTCGTTCTCTCGAAATATTCGCTTTCTGTGTTTCTTCAGTGTTTTCGTTTGGCTTTTAAAAACCCCACTTTTGATCTTTTCTTTTTTTATGTTATGGCGGGGCAATGGGGTTTAAGAAATTATCTTTGGTTTTACCATATAATTTAGTGCTATGAAGCAAAGACCACCCTGTTTAAAATGAAATTAAAGAGTGAAAATGAAACTTAAAACAAACTAGATTATCCTATATATGAGGGGGACTGCTTCTTCATCCTCCCTTCTGTGCACTAAGATTGGACTTGCACTTTAATTACACACTTGAAGTGCAATATATGTGGAAACAGCTGATAATTGCAGGTACTTCATTTACCGATTGTCTTTCAAAACAACATAATTGAAAATTTTATAAGTTAAAGGAAATTAAATAAAAAGAACTTAAATCGATCAGAGGGCTTTACCTTCCTCGACCCTCACTCCTTACGCTAAAGTCCTAAAGCTCTTTAAACATAATTTTCAATGAAAATCAAGAGCCCTGGTGTTTGGGTTGTCTTTCCTAAATTTCAGGACAAAAAGTCAAACTTTAGCATAAAAAGCGAGGGTTGAGGATGGGGCAGCCCATGTCATATATATATATACATATATATATATATATATATATATATATATATATATATATATTTATATATATATATAATAATTTCTGTTTGTTTTAAGTTTTAATGTTGCTCCTTACTTTCAGTCAGTTTTTTTTTCAATTTAATTTCTGACTGTTTTTCAAATCATGCCAGGAAATCTTCGTCCCCCCGTGTAACATTTCTCCTAGAAAAATCCCCTGAAAACTAAAAAAAAACACAAAATAAATACACACGCATCAGTGATCTTTCTTCTTCCAAAGAAAGGAAATTCCACATTGTGATGTTCATTAAGATCACTTGACTTTTTGGGGGTGTTTCCTCCGTTTTTCGAAAATCAGACAAATTTTCTCAGGATCTTAGCTTTTGATGGGTAACATTAAACTTAATGCGCTTTATAAATTTGGAATTAGCATAAAAGTTTAAACTCCTTCAACATACCTAATGTTATTCACATTCCGATTTTTAGAGTTTCAGTTACTACTGGGCAGAGTCACTCCTTACTTACAGTTTGTTACTACGAACTGTTTGGTGAGAATGGATCAGCCCTTTCATTCTTGAAGCAGCGTTAATTCCCTTTCAAAATTTTACTTGCAATGTAAGAACATTTATACCTGAACCGGGGATATTAGAAAGTCAATCTAGCGCAAATAGCAGAATATAAGGGATTGGGACGTGATTGTCTTTGGGAAATATATATACACATGCAACCAGACCATCTTGCTGGGGAAAAACGTGAAATTTCGTGTTTATGTAGGTAGTGAAGGTGCTAGTGGGAATAATATTTGGTTTTCCGTAACAGCATGAACATTGGTGAATATTTACTTTCAGCCACGCTGTGCAAACCTGGAACTAGAGGCACTAGAATGTATTTAAATGTTATTTAACAGAAACACTTATATGGAGTTTTAAAAGTAGAGAAAGATCTGAAATTGGATAAAAATACTGGTGATCGCACTACCAAGGCGACAAAAATTTATGAACTTATGTTACGTCAAGAACATCGATATAACATAAAGTTATGTGACGTTTAGAATACAAACTTCGTATATTTTTGCACTCTATCAACCCCGAAAGAATGTCGCTTATACTTTTTATAAGTTTGTACGTTTATATCTCCGAAGGTATGTCACTTATATATTCTGAAGTTTTAACTGTTAAGTTCAAGACATGTATTTGCAAATTTTTACAACTATTTTTGTGTTGGATTTGCTGATATAGCTTTTCCTCATTAATTAGATATGCAAGCAAAAATATCAGAAGAATAGTTTTAATAAAGATTTAGTTTTCCCTGGAAAGTTCATCCCGCGGAAACTTTCATCCCAACGAAAAATTTTACCCGTGAAAAACGCTTAAGTATAAACTAAAAAACAAAAAAAAGAAACAAAACTAAAAAAAAATACAAAAAATAAAAAAAAACAAAGAGAATACTAAAAAAAGGGAAAAAATCCAAAAAAAAGCAAAAAAAAAAAAAAACTAAAAGAAAACAAAAAAAAGGAAAAAACTAAAAAACTATCTTCTATAAAAAAAGGGAGAAAGGTGAAAAAAAACAAAAAAAACTAAAAGAAAACTAAAAAAAGGAAAAAAAAAACTAAAAGAAAACTAAAAAAAGGAAAAAAAACTAAAAAAACAAACTAAAAAAAAATAAAAAAAATAAAAAAAGAAAAAAAAACTAAAAGAAAAATGGAAAAAAAGCTAAAAAATACTAAAAAAAACAACAAAAAAACTAAAAAAATTAAATAATTAATTAAATAAAATTGCAATAAAATAAAATTATCTATATATATAAAAATTTAGCAAAGAATTGGAATAATAAGGAATTTATTATATTTTAATAAGGAATTACAAAATTCGTAAGGAATTGGGAAAAAAAATTCAAACTTTAGCGTAAAGATCGAGGTGTTGAGAAAGGGGTAATCCCCTTCACATAGGTAATAATTTCTGTTCGCTTTAAGTTTTAATGTTGCTCTGTATTTTCAGTTGAAAATACTTCTGATCCTCTGAATTTCCGATCGTTTTTTAATAATATCAGGAAATCTGGCCCATCATTTATTGAGAAATCCTCTCCCTACGGTATAATCCTCAAGAAAATTAAATCTCGGTGAAAATTTACCCCGGATAATTATCCTTAACAACTCCACGCGTAAAATTGAGATGGAAAAGAGAAAGCAAGACATATAAAAATATGTCTTTATTTTTTTTAGGAATTCTTTAGGAATTTTTTTTAGGAATTCTAAAAATTTTGTTAGGAATTCTTGCAAATTACCCCAGTGCGTATTTCCCCTGACAAGTTCACCCTCATGGAAACCTCCCTCCTGATGGAAAATGTTCCCCGTAAAAAAAAACTCCCACGCGAATATTTGACCCCCCCCCCCCTCCCCCACCCGAAAATGTAACCCTACTTCCCATAAACAAACACTGCGTAAACGATGGGCAAATTTTATAACTTAAAAACTTTCCCCTGGGGTTATCGAGGGAGGGGTTTCTGTTATATCAAGGCACATGGTTGTCGGCCTTTTCAAATAAGATGAATAAAATGGCTATCTCAAAGTTTTTATTAGACCATTCTGGATAAAGAGGCGGGAGAGGGGGCCTAATTGCCCTCAAATCTTTTTGGTCACTTAAAAAGGGCACTAGAACTGTTAATTTCCGTTTGACTGAGCCCTCTCACAGTATTCTAGGCCCTTTGTGATGATACGATCACCCTTCGTGAGAAAAACCACGAATAAACGCGCATCCGTGATCTTTCTTCTGGAAAAAAAAAATACAAAATTCCACGTTTAGGCAGATAGGAGCTTGAAACCTCTGCAGTAGGATTTTCTGTTACGCTGAATCTGATGGTGTGATTTTCTTTAAGATTCCATGACCTTTAGGGGGTGTTTCCCCCATTTTTCGAAAATCTGGCAAATTTTCCCAGGGTCTTAACCTTTACCTGGTAAAACTAAACTTAATGAAACTAATATATTTCAAATCAGCATAATAAGTCAACTCTTTTGATATATCTATTGGTGTCAAAATTTAGAGTTTCAGTGAATACTGAGCCGGATCACTCCTTACTTAAAGTTCGTTACGAACTATTTTACACTTGTCGTTTTCCATGCGGTAATAATTCAAGGTTCGGGTATGCCATCACTATTTTAAATTCCTTTATATGAAGTAATTACATCACATATGTGTCTGGGTCAATATGCAGTTACGACACCATATGGCATTATTTCAGCATCTGACTTTGATGTATATTTTGTTACTTATGAAAGTAATAGGCTTCCACTTTTGTATTTATTTATACGTTTAAGGTTATTAACATTAGTCACAAAAAACTCTTCTCTTTCTAACTGTAGCTAAGTAATAGATGGAGCGCCAGATTTAGGAGTTTTTTTTTTAGTTAATAAATTCAATCCGAAAAATTATTTTAAATACAATCTTCTTTCTAAAGGAATGTGAGATTTAAACAGAAAATTATATTTCTGGGATTTCCTTATTATATTATACTTCTATATTATACTATTATGCTTCTTTATTAAAACTATTTTTAATTCTTTTTAAACTATTAAAACTATTTTTATTTTTTTTTAGCTTTTTTTTGGATTTTTTTTCCCTTTTTTTTTAGTATTCTCTTAGTTTTTTTTTCGTGGTGATGAAAGTTTCCGCGGGATGAACTTTCCAGGGAAAACTATATCTTTAATAAAATTTTACTCTGGGGGAATATGCCAGAACTCCTATACGACATTCTTTTTGTTTGTCTTACTTTCTCTTTGCCGAAACAATTTTACACGTGATGATGTAAAGGGGATTTTTCCTATAAGAAATTTTTACTGGGTTGGAATTGTCTAGAGTATCATTCGTAAGGGGGAGGTTAGGAATTTTTTCTACTGGAAAATTCCAGGGATGACTTTTCCAGGGGATAAATTCTCTAGAGAGACTATTCTGCGGGAATAACTTATTTCTAGGGGCCTGGGAAGGGTATTTGCATGGAAAATTTTCCAAGGAGGAGAGGATTTTTGGATGTTCGTATTAAAACAATTAGAAATTATTCTTTTCTTTTCGAATGGAATTGCGCTAAGAAAAATATTACACCCGGAGTCGTCCGCAAGAAATCTTCTGGGGGAGTTTGCAGCTAGAAGTGAATTACCTGGGGAGAATTTCCTTGGCAAGGGGGGGGGGCATTATGCGTGGGAAGAACTTTCCACGGAGGGATTTTCCGTGGAGGGAAGTAATTTTCTATGGATAGATAGACAGTTTTCCTGGCATTATTTTAAAAAAGTCCGAAATTAAAAAAAAACAGTTTTTTCAACTGAAAACAGTAAAATAATTTACTAGTTATTCACATGCTGAGTGCAAACAGGGATCAAACCTGAAGCCCTTCTGCTAGGTAGGCCAGCAAAATAAGGTGTGATATCTGAGTTATGGCTTGAGTCTGCACGGAAGATTTATTTGGTTGTACCCCACCCCATTGCTGAACAAATAAGTCCTCTTTACCGTAATCTAAAATATTCAACATAACCCGTAACCCCTCTTCCAATCAAAATGGAAACTTCAAAATTGAAAACAAATTTTTCAGTAGTAACATAACATGGTTGGGATTTTTGGCTTATTTTTACAATCTAACTACTAAATCCCTTGTTGTGCTCCCTGCTAAGGACGCATAATGGATGTGAATTTTAGGGTCAATATCCGAAATGTCAACTTGTTCCCAACCTCTTAATGTCTAATATTTGTCCTACATTGTTTTTTTCATCTTTTCTCTTAAGAAATATCTGTTTGATCATTTTTGGAAGTTAACGTGAACTTACCATTTAAACTGGCGGCTTCATTAGAAAGTTCAACGTAGCGATTAAATTTTTCTCTGATTGGTTGACCAGAAGCATCATGCCAGGCTTTCCATGTAAATAGTAGCTCATCGAAATCTCTAGATTTGGACATGATTCTGGTTAAATCTGGAAAAACAAAAAGACATGAAAACAACACATCTGCCACAAAATTAGTAACCGAAAGAGGTGGCCAATAATTCTTTAGTGGCCTGCTTGGTTAAGCGGGAATATAAAACTGGGAAAGCTGATTCTGTCACTGAACACTTTCTGAGGATCCGCCATTTTTACGTTTATTTGAATCATGCCTGTTCCTTGTCCAAAGGGGAGATTCAATAGATATTTTCCATTCTTGATGACAGTTGAATGAACTGCTCCGACCAATTCATTTGATAATCAAAAGGAGATTAGGTGCTTTCCGGCTGAAGCAGCCCTAATACTACGAATTAAACTAAAAAAAAAAAAAAACGATTTTTTTCCATTGAAAGGAAGGATCAAATTCAAAACTTAAAACGAACAGAAATTTGTACATATATGAAGGGGGCTGAACATCATTAATGCCTCACTCTTTACTCTAAAGTTTTTTTTATTCTAAAAAAGCTTATTGTTCTAGTTAAAATGCCCTTGCGTTTCAGCATTCATTCTTAAATATTAGGAACAAAAAGTCGGACTTTAGCGTAAAGTGTGAGATACTCAGGAAGGGCATCTCTCAAATTCGTAATAATTTCTGTTCGTTTTAAGTTTTGATGTTGCTCCTTACCTTTAGTTAAAAAAAAACTTATTCTTTTTTAATTTAATTTCTTATCGTTTTTAAATAATGCTCGAAAATCTTGCTCTCTCTATGAAAAATTCCTTTCCTTTAGAAAAATGACCTTTCCTCCATGGATGGTCTTTCTATGTGAAATACTCTCCCCCCTCTGCCAGAGAATTCCCCCGGGAAAATTTTCTGCAGACGATTCGGGTGAATATTTTTATTATCGCTCATTTATTTGAAAAAAAACTTTCATTTCTCTTTGTTTCTAAAAACAATTCTGGAAATCCCCTCCTCAGTTTTATACCCCCCACAACCAAATAGAAAGTAGCTCCTGCAAAAAAATTACCCAGAAGAATTTATCCCGTGGAAAACTCTCCATTGAATAATTCCACCCGTGCAAAATCCCTGCCCCCTACAGAAAGATACTCTAGACAATACCGACTCTGTTAAAATTTCCCCCCGACCAACTCCCCTTAAAATCCCCACTTATAAATTTGAGTCGGCAAAGAAAAACTAAGACAAATAAAAAGAGTTTCATACAGGAATTCCTGTGAATTCCCCCAGTGTAATATTCCCCTGAAAAGTTCACCCCCAAAAACTTCCCCCGTCATGGAAAATACTGTAAACCCCCCAGGAGAAAAAATTCACCACCCCGCCCTCCTTGCAAAAATTGTAATTTAAAGACCTAAAAATTTAATGATCTAAACAATAGCAAAATTTTATAATTTAAAGACCTTTCCCCAGGAGCTGTAGGGGTCATTTCATCTCCAAAGGCATACTTACTGGACCTTTCAACTATGTTGAACAATATGGCGAAAAGCAATTCAAAATTACACATTTTTGCAGATAGGAGTGGGAAACCTCTACAGTAGGGTTCTGTGGTTTGTTAAATCTGATGGGACGATTTTCATTAAGATTCCTGGACTTTTAGAGGGTGCCCTGTTTTCCAAAATCAGGCAAATTTCTCAAGTTCGTAGCCTTTGACCGATACTAAAGTTAATGAATCTTTTATATTCGGACTCAGCATAATAAGCCAATTCTTAAAGTTTCGGTTAGTATTGAGTCGTGTAGCTTCTTACTTACAGTTAGTTTTGAGTAAAGTGCATATTACGCTCTGGTCTTTAGAAGGTATAGGGGCTTAGCCCTTTTCCTGTTTGTGGTAGTTCCTTTTTGTTCTTAGTTTGAGTTAATCAGTGTTGTAGTTTTTGCTGTTTTGGGTTAGATATATTTATTTATAGTAATTTGTGCACCTCTTAAGCTTGAACAATATTTGAGTTTAATTCTGCTCGTCTAACTACAAAGCAAAAGAAAACTGTTAAGAAGTAATCGAGGAATATTAATCAGACAATTCGTGGTAACGAACTTTAGTTAGGAACGACCCGGCTCAATAGTAACCAAAACTAAAAAAAAAATGGAATTTTTATGCTAATAGCTACATCAAAAGAATCGAATTTTAATGTTGATTTTAAATATGCAAGTTTCATCAAGTTTAGTCTTTCCCATCAAAAGTTACGAGCCTGAGAAACTTTGCCTTATTTTAGAAAATACGGGGGACAACCCCTAAAAGTCATAGAATCTTAACAAAAATCACACCATCAGATTCAGCGTATCAGAGAACCCTATTGTAAAAGTTTCAAGCTCTTATCTAAAAAATGTGGAATTTTGTATTTTTTGCCGGAAGGCATATCACGGATGCGTGTTTTTTTTTTTTTTTTTTTTTTTTTTTTTTTTTTGTTTCTTTTCCCAGGGTGATCTTATCGACCCAGTGGTCGTAGAATGGTGCGAGAGGGCTGATTCTAACGGAAATTAACAGTTCTACTGCCCTTTTCAAGTAACCAAAAAAAATTTAGGGCACCTAGGCCCCCTCCCACGCTAATTATTTTCCCAAAGTCACCGAATCAAGATTCTGAGATAGCCATTTTATTCAGCATAGTCGAAAAGCCTTATAACTATGTCTTTGGGGGCGACTTACTCCCCCACAGTTCCCTTGGGAGGGGCTACAAGTTACAAACTTTGACCAGTTCTTACATATAGTAATGGTTATTTGGAAGTGTACAGACGTTTTCAGGGAGATTTTTAGGTTAGGCGGAGAGGGGGCGGGGTTACAAGAGGGGGATATTCTGGGGGAACTTTCCTGGGAGGAATTTGTCATGGGGGAAGAAAATTTTTATGAAGGGAGCGCAGGATTTTCTAGCATTATTTAAAAAAAAAATAATGAAAAAATAAATATGAAAAAGTTTTTTCAACTGAAAGTAAAGGAGAAGCATTAAAAGTTAAAACGAACAGAAATTATTACGCATATGATGGGCTCACCTCCTCCTAATACCCCGCTCTTTACGCTAAAGTATTTTTAGTAATTTCAACTATTTATTCTATG